>NC_136262.1:215592924-215855424 GCF_964187855.1 Myxine glutinosa | reverse complement strand
GGTGGCGTCGTTGAGGTGGCGGTAATCGCCGCATGGTCGCCATCCGCCACCCTGTTTGGGCACGATGTGCAGGGGCGAGGCCCACGCGCTATTCGAGTGCCGCACAATTCCCAATCGCTCCAGCGCGTCGAATTCTGCCTTCGCTACGGCGAGTTTGGCCGGGTCGAGGCGGCGAGCCCTGGCGTAGACCGGTGGACCTGTGGTCCGGATGTGGTGTTCGACGCCGTGCTTGACGGCGACGGCCGAAAACGTCGGCTGCGTGAGGGCGGGAAACTCGGCGAGTAGGCAGGTGAAATCGTCCACGGCCGGGAGCGCGCAGGCTAGCTTGGTCGGAGCGGAGCCGCTCAATGAGCAAGCGAGCGAGCTGAAGGTCTCCGCGTTGATGAGCCGACGCCATTTGACGTCGACCAAAAGCCCATGCGCGCAAAGAAAATCTGCACCCAGCAAGGCCATGGGCACGTTCGCCGTGATGAAGTCCCACCTGAAGCGCTGGCCCCCGAAGCAGAATGCGACGCTGCGCGAACCGAAGGTGCGGATGGCGGAACCGTTTGCGGCGATCAAAGCGGGGCCGCAAAGCGCAGCCTGTTTGTCCTCCACAGAGGCGGGTATCACGCTCATCTGAACGCCGGTGTCACACAAAAAACGCCGCCCGGACTCCGTGCCCGTGATAAACAGAAGGCTGCCTGAATGGCCGACGCTCATGGCAGGCAGCGAGCGCCGGCCTGGTCGTTTCCGGACCCGCCGAAAGTGCACGGTGGGCGGCACGTTCTGGCCTTCTGCCCCAACCTGGCGTGGTAATAGCACATGGTCCGCTCTGGTGGAGGCTCCGGCGGTCGCGTCGGGTTCGGTCGACGGGGCGTCGCGGTGGCCGCTGCCGCCAATGGCGCTGACTCGGCCGGTGGAGGCGCCGGTCGTGGCGCGGGCGTTGCCTAGGTCGGCCCAGGGTCCCAGGCGGCCGCTCCGACATGTCGCCTGGCCAAGCAAAATTTATCGGCCTCCTTGGCCAGGGCGCGAGGGTCCGTGATGAGCGAATTAGCCAAAGCTAACCGTACCTGCCCGGGTAGCCGCTGGAGGAACAGCTCGCGGAAGAGGAAATCCGGGCTGTGGTCACCGAGAAGAGCAAGCATGTGGTCCATGCTTTGGGATGGACGGGCCTCGCCCAGCTCCGGGAGGTGTCGTCGTTGTCGTGCGCGTTCAGTCTCCGTGAGTCCAAACGCACCGAGGAGTAGGTCTTTGAGCGCGCCGTATTTGTCGGCGTCCGGCGGGTGCTGTAGGAAGCTCAGAACCCAGGAAGCGGAGGAGGTGTTGAGTGCGGAGACCACGTGGTGGTAGCGCGTCGTGTCCTACGTAATGTTCCGCAGGGCGAATTGAGAACCCGCTTGAGCAAACCAAATGGCCGCGTGAGATTCCCAAAAGCCCGGGAGCTTCAAAGCTACAGCTGACTTCATCGCCGTGTTCGTAGAAAGGGGTCACCAATTGTGGGAGTTGTGCTCGCACAATAAAATCGGACAAAATGGACGACGCCAGGAATTAGGTTTCTCTGAGCTATTTATTCCCAGCTCACTCAAACAAACTCCAAAGCACTGAATCAGCCCATCGAACGGGCGGCAATATATATCAGAAACTCAACACACAAAAGCCATGCCTCTCAGGCGGGGCGTGGTATGCAAATAGATAAGCCACGCCTCTCAACGGGGCGTGGTATGCAAGGCAAGCGTTCGCTTGGTAAAGGCAAGTCTCAACACGCCCGGGTGAGTCCGGACAAGTGACCGCTCGCCGGTTGCGTCATCGGCCGGTGCAGGGTAATTGTGTCATGCTACCGGTAACTGCTACACAGTAACCTTTTGTGAAACTGAATGTGCAGGTGCAGCATCTAACTCAATATGTCGAAATGTCACACACGTCCATGCCCGTTGGATTCCCACGGGTGACCCCAAGACGGGTGACCCCAGAGAGCACACACTTAGTTTGCAAGCCACCCTCTACAATTCCAATAGAAGAGACGTAATTACTCTTTTCTGGAAAATGTTTTTCGAGTTTGTTTTATCCTCAAAAATAGACCGAGGTGAACACACATTTTGTTAAAAGATTGGCCTTTAAAGCCTACCCCTATAAAGGGGGACAGACATCTGAACAAACACAAACTGACACTGTGTTTACCTCCGCCACCAAAGGTGGATGGAGGTTATGTTTTCAGCCCTGTTTGTCCGTTTGTTTGTGAACAAGATATCTCAAAAATTTGTGGACGGATTCAGACAAAATTTGGCAGAGATGTAGCGTATGTGACAAAAACGAAATGATTAGATTTTGGTGAAGATCCGGATTCGGATCCGGCTACTATAATTTTTTAAGTGATTCTTCACCATTGAGTGATATGGCCAACCAGGTGGAGGTATGCTCTCTACTGAGTGCCGTTGTAGTTTATACCATGTGTTAAATAAGTGCAGAAGACTTTTTCAGTAGAATGGATACACAAGGAACTAAACTTTGACGAATTTGGATGGCATTTGGCCCAATGGACCCGTGCTGCATCAACAACACATTACTGCAATCAGGCGGGTTATCAACTTAACTTCACTGAGTGGGGATACCAACAATAACAGTGGGGCTGTCCTCCCTCATCCCCACCCCTACACCTGTCCTCATCCCCACGCCTCCACTTGCCCTCATCCCCACCCCTCCACCTGTCCTCATCCCCACCCCTCCACCTGTCCTCATTCCCACCCCTCCACCTGTCCTCATCCCCACCCCTCCACCTGTCCTCATCCCCACCCCTCCACCTGTCCTCATCCCCACCCCTCCACCTGTCCTCATCCCCACCCCTCCACCTGTCCTCATCCCCACCCCTCCACCTGTCCTCATCCCCACCCCTCCACCTGTCCTCATCCCCACCCCTCTGGCCTCCACCTGTCCTCATCCCCACCCCTCCACCTGTCGTCATCCCCACCCCTCCACCTGTCCTCATCCCCACCCCTCTGGCCTCCACCTGTCCTCATCCCCACCCCTCCACCTGTCGTCATCCCCACCCCTCCACCTGTCCTCATTCCCACCCCTCCACCTGTCCTCATCCCCACCCCTCCACCATCCAGTGCATTTAACTTATTAAACTGTTAGAATTAATTAATGTGGTGTTTATGTAGCACAGGCTTGATTGGCCAAATGGCCTCCTCTTGCATCAAGGTTCCTTCTGCATCCTTGTGAAAAAGGAAAGGATTTAAAAGGAGAGATGAGAAGTGGATGGAAATCTGTAGGGTGTCGGTGAGCATGAGTGGTGGTGTGTAGTGTCTGACATCGATATTGTTAATACAGTATAATTATTGTTCTTCACAATTATAATAATTGAACAGCAAGTGCTATTCTTAAAGCATTATATTAACATTTAAAACATGTTCTCAATTCTACTGTTTGTACAACCGCCTATACTTGCTAATCGAATAACCCACCATATACTAACTTTGTTTTAATAACAAACCTCAAAATACTAAGTTGGCTGAAAGGTGGAACTCCTGTAATTTGTTGCTGAGTTTTCCGACTGGATTATCAGCTAGATTTTGTTTCTTCATTGAGGTTGTGTCCCTTTCTAGTCAGAAGCCCTTTTAGCGGAGAGGGGCAAATGCGTTTGTATGGCGAGGAATGGACATACAGTCACGTGAAAAAGTAAGTACACCCCATGTAAAGTTTTGACTTTTTCAACATATTTCAACATACAGCAGCTATTTGATCTTCATTTCAACAATATTGAAAGATAAAGGTGATATAATATAACAAATATCATGAAACATTCACATTTTGTAGTCCATTATATAATTTAAATAAACATAAATGCAAATTTTGCATGTGGAAAAAGTATGTACACCCCGACATTTATCACTACTTCAAATACCTAAAATTAGAATCAGGTGAACCAGCTCAGGTGCAAATGATTAGAACATCGTTAGAGAGGATCTTGGAGGAACCTGTTTTATTTAAACCTCAGACATGTAGTTTGGTTTGCTCTTTGTTGTTGAAGTGTGTGTCATCACCATGCCTCGATCAAAAGAGCTCTCTGAGGCCTTCAGAAAGAAGGTTATAGATGCCTACGAGTCTGGGAAGCGATTTTAAAAGATCTCCAAACAATTTGAAATCAATCATTCGACTGTCCGGAAGATCATCTACAAGTGGAGAAGATTCCAAACAACTGCCAACGTGTTCAGACCAGGCCGCCCCAGCAAGTTCAGCCCGAGAGCAGACCCAAAGATGCTGAAAGAAGTCTCTAAAAACCCCAGAATGTCATCACGGGACCTACAGGTAGCTCTTGCCATGTTGATGTCAAAGTGCATGAGTCTACCATTAGAAAGAGGCTGCACAAATTTGATCTACATGGGAGGTGTGCCAGGAGGAAACCTTTGCTGTCCAGAAAGAACATCAGGGCAAGACTTAAAGGAGAACGGACACGACCAAAACAACTTTGCAGATTTCGAAACATAAACATATCTTAAACACTTCTATTGAGTTCATTTCACAAATATCTTCGCGGTTTTATTAGAATTTGTCAAAATATCGCCGAACAAGCAAAATCAGTTTTGTCAAAACCGCAAACCGGAAATGACGTTTGCGAAGTAACCCAGTTTTTCGTTCTTAAAGCCTTGTTGGCTTCGTGACGATCAGAACATCGCTTTGTTTTCGTTACGATCAGTTGAATCATGCCCAGTCGTTGTGTGGCTGCTGCTAGTGTGTGCCCGTACGTGCGGGGAGGTAAGTACGTGGACATACGTACGTTGACGTACGTACCAAAAATAAGGCCTCGCTGTCCGGAAGTTCACATATCGCAGTTACGATTAATCGCAAATTAGTTTTAATGGCCAAGTATTCAATTTTCAAACTGCGAGGCAGAAACAACAAACACACGCGGTTCCTTCGCTGTCGCTTGACCGTACGTGCAAAGAAAAATTAAAACTTTCATCGTTCCTTCGGTCTTCGCTCTCGTCCTTCGCCGTTCCTTCGCTCTCGTCCTTCGCCGTTCCTTCGCTCTCGTCCTTCGCCGTTCCTTCGCTCTCGTCCTTCGCTGTTCGCCCAGTCGTTGTGTGGCTGCTGCTGGTGCGTGCCAGTACGTGCGGGGAGGTAAGTACGTGGACATACGTACGTTGACGTATGTACCAAAAATAAGGCCTCACTGTCTGGAAGTTCGCATATCGCAGTTACGATTAATCGCAAATTAGTTTTAATTGTCAAGTATTCAATTTTCAAACCGCGAGGCAGAAACAACAAACACACGCGGTTCCTTCGCTGTCGCTTGACCGTACGTGCAAATAAAAATTAAAACTTGCATCGTTCCTTCGGCCTTCGCTCTCGTCCTTCGCCGTTCCTTCGCTCTCGTCCTTTGCTGTTCCTTCGTTCACGTACAAAACGTATGTGTTTGCTAAATAAATGGCCATAACTTGGTAACCACTTGTCCGATTAATAGCAAACCTTGAAAAGGCACATGCTCAGGTCCCCAGCAATATACCTGGCAAGTTTCACTTAGATCGGACCAGTGGTTGTCGAGAAACAGCGGTCACAGACATACACACAGACAGACACACAGACACACAGATATTGCTTGCATTATAGAGAGTGCTATAATGATACAATTACAACTGATACACCTGCAGTGCTGCACTAAGTCAATAAAGTCCTATTTCGTTTCTGTGTTTCTATCCATTTCTTGCCTCACGGCACCGAACATTAATTAAATATTAGTTATGTATTCCATTGACCAGAAAAAGAAACGTTTTCAATTAAAAAAGACATAAAAATGAATACCGTTCAGTATTTTGGAGGCGCCCGAGATCAAAATTGATCGCCATTGTGTCTGTGTCCGACGATTTCTCTTCTTCACTCTCTGGAAGGTATGGTTCGAATCTGTATGGGAGAATCGAGTGTGATTCCCCAAGATTATTAACTTTCTCTTCATTTTCCGCATCAGATTGGTCCGAAATATCGCTGATATCCAGACTTACGCAACTATCGGAGTCGGTGTCTGCCATTGTTTACTATTGCGCAGTCACATCAGCTTCCTCCGATGACGTCATGATGATGATGATAGTCATCACCAGATGCTGGCCGGCGCGAGAGAAATCGTCTGCTATTGGCATTTTAAAACTCGGATATCTCACGATTCACGCATGCTAGAGCAACAATTTTTGCGCCAAACTTACTCTTTTTTGTTTCTACAATTAATTAATCTTAAGCATTTGATGTCTATACTCATGTCCGTTCCCCTTTAAGTTTGCCAATGAACACCGAGGCAAAGACCAGCACTTCTGGAACAATGAGCTCTGGACAGATGAGTCAAAGGTAGAGCTATTTGGCCACAGTACCAGAAGACATGTTTGGCGAAAACCAAAGACAGCATTTGACCACAAGAACCTGATACCAACTGTAAAGCATGGTGGTGGAAATATTATGGTTTGGGGCAGCTTTGCTGCATCAGGGCCTGGGCAGCTCACCATCATAGAATCCACTTTGAATTCTTCATTGTACCAGTGGGCGCTTGAGGATAATGTGAGGCCATCTGTCGGAAAGTTGAAGCTCAACCGAAGTTGGACCTTGCAACATGACAATGACCCTAAATATACCAGTAAATCCACCAAGGAATGGCTGAAAAGAAAGAAATGGAGGGTTCTGGAATGGCCAAGTCAAAGCCCGGATCTAAGTCCCATCGAGATGTTGTGGGGGGATTTGAAAACGAGCTGTGCATGCAAGAAACCCCTCAAACATCGCACAGCTGAAAGAATTCTGCATGGAGGAGTGGGCAAAAATTTCTCCCAGTCGATGTCAGAGACTGGTAGACAGTTATAAGAAACGCCTACTTGAGGTTGTTTCTGCCAAAGGGGGCAATACCACCTATAAGAGCCAAGGGTGTACTTACTTTCTCCACAGAAGGAAATGGCATCTCTGTTAATTTTTTGTTGAATAAATTATTGCAAAGTCAATTTTTCATTGTTTTTTGTTCAATTAGATCACCTTTATCTATAGATGATGTTTAAATGAAGATCAAATATTGATATGTCCACATATGTTAAAAAGATTTTAAAAACATTTCATGGGGTGTACTTACTTTTTCGTGTGTGTGTGTGTGTGTGTGTGTGTGTGTGTGTGTGTGTGTGTGTGTATGTATGTATGTATATTGTATATACTAGGACGTGCCCGTACGTGGGTGCCCGTACGTGCGTGCAAAAAAACATGCGTGCAAACAACAACAACAAAAAAAAACTTTGAAACCACGTGGCAGTAACGACCACAGAACCCCCCCTCTATTTACATGAAATGGTTTGGTCCATTCGCAACGACCACAGAACCCCCCCCTCTATTTACATGAAATGGTTTGGTCCATTCGCAAAGCCAAAGCGAACGGCGAACGGCTAAATCGCCATAGCTCGGTAACTACTTCTCCGATTAATATGAAACCTTGAAAAGGCACATCCTCAGGTCCCCAGCAATATACCTGGCAAGTTTCAAGTATATCGGACCCGTGGTTGTCGAGAAACAGCGGTCACAGACAAACACACAGACATACACACAGACATACACACAGACATACACACACACATACACACAGAGATTACTGGAATTATAGATACTAGGGCATGCCCGTACTATATATATATCTAAAATTATATCCCCCCCCTCTATTTACATGAAATGGTTTGGTCCAAAGCGAACGGCTTGCGAGTACGGTGACAATCCCCCCCCCCCCCTCTATTTACATGAAATGGTTTGGTCCAAAGCGAACGGCTTGTGAGTACGGTGACAATCCCCCCCCCCTCTATTTACATGAAATGGTTTGGTCCAAAGCGAACGGCTTGCGGAGTTTGGTAAAGAAATCGCCATAGCGTGCACAAACGCGCAGGAAAGCGAAAGAATCGCAAATTAGTTTTAATTAGTTTTAAAACATAGTTTAACGCCAACATAGCGGCAACATAGTTTGCCAACGTGAAATAAATGAATACGCTCTCAAATGTGCCGTCCGAGGCAGAGTCTGTTCGCCACGTTCGGCACACGTGATAGCTCGCTGCTCTCTGATTGGTTGAATCGTTTTTTGGACATAGCTCGGTAACTACTTGTCCGATTAATATGAAACCTTGAAAAGGCACATCCTCGGGTCCCCAGCAATATACCTGGCAAGTTTAAAGTATATCGGACCCGTGGTTGTCGAGAAACAGCGGTCACAGACAAACACACAAACACACAGACACACAGACACACAGAGATTACTGGAATTATAGATACTAGGGCATGCCCGTACTATATATATATCTAAAATTATATCCCCCCCCTCTATTTACATGAAATGGTTTGGTCCATTCGCAAAGCCAAAGCGGACGGCTTGCGAGTACGGTGACAATCCCCCCCCCCCCCCCCTCTATTTACATGAAATGGTTTGGTCCAAAGCGAACGGCTTGCGAGTACGGTGACAATCCCCCCCCCCCCTCTATTTACATGGAATGGTTTGGTCCAAAGCGAACGGCTTGCGAGTACGGTGACAATCCCCCCCCCTCTATTTACATGAAATGGTTTGGTCCAAAGCGAACGGCTTGCGGAGTTTGGTAAAGAAATCGCCATAGCTCGGTAACTACTTGTCCGATTAATTTAAAACCTTGAAAAGGCACATCCTCGGGTCCCCAGCAATATACCTGGCAAGTTTCAAGTATATCGGACCGGTAGTTGTCGAGAAACAGCGGTCGCATACACACACACAGACACACACACACACAGAGATTACTGGAATTATAGATACTAGGGCATGCCCGTACTATATCTATATCTAAAATTATATCCCCCCCTCTATTTACATGAAATGGTTTGGTCCATGAAATGTTTTGGTCCATTCGCAACGCCAAAGCGAACGGCGAACGCTTTACATGAAATGGTTTGGTCCATGAAATGTTTTGGTTCATTCGCAACGCCAAAGCGAACGGCGAACGGCTTGCGAGTACAGTGACAATCCCCCCCCCCCCCCCCTCTATTTACATGAAATGGTTTTAATTAGTTTTAAAACATAATTTAACGCCAACATAGCGCCAACATAGTTTGCAAACGTGAAATAAATGAATACGCTCTCAAATGTGCCATCCGAGGCAGAGTGTGTTCGCCACGTTCGGCACACGCGATAGCTCGCTGCTCTCTGATTGGTTGAATCGTTTTTTGGACATAGCTCGGTAAGTAATTGTCCGATTAATATGAAACCTTGAAAAGGCACATCCTCGGGTCCCCAGCAATATACCTGGCAAGTTTAAAGTATATCGGACCCGTGGTTGTCGAGAAACAGCGGTCACAGACAAACAAACAAACACACAGAGATTACTGGAATTATAGACAGATATATATATATATATATATATATATATATATATATATATATATATATATATATATATATATATATATATATATATATATATATATATATATATATATATATATATATATATATATATATATATATGTCGGGAGCCCCCCCTCTGGAACTCAAGAAGAGGCACGTTTGAAGCAGCAAGTGAGGTTTAATAATCGAGCAAACACAATTGTGGAGCACGTCTTGAAATCGCAGGGCCTTGTCACACAAGACCGTGCAAGTCCAAGCCACCCTGAAAACATTCTGACACAAGATCCTTTATATAATCGAACAAAGACTAAAAAAGCCTCTGCTGAATTAATGACCTCAGACAGGAGGGCCGAGTTTGAAGCCACAGATGTGTGAAAGTAAGATATTTCTCCAGCTATTTTTCCCAACAAGCTGGGCTTTCACAATGAATGCGTTCTTACTTTTTGCCCAGGGATGCCCAGGATGCCCAGGGATGCGTTCCCATAATAAAGTTCAATGGTATTTAACTTGGCAGTAAAACATTGAGCCAGGCATACAAATCAAAGGAAACATATTAACTCATACTCTGCTCGAGGTTAACTTGAAGGCAAATGGCAACTATTCTCATAACTTCCTCCCTTTAGAAGATGCTGAAAAAACGTCTCCCATCCTGGATCTGACAGAGCCGTGGGACAACAACATGTTTTGCAGTTCAATCTAGCTTTTTTGAAGCAAGCAAAAGAAAGACACAATTAAATATATATTTTAGGTGCCCTGTGTCACGTGGTGTGTCCCCCACCCTTGCTGCTGACCAACATATATCTCCCTTTTGTCTTTGAGACAACACCTCGAAAAAGACAATATTAACCCCAGCGGCCAGTGCCCCCCAATCACATGCCAGGCGCGCAATGCGTCACACATGCTCTGGGAGGGATACCGGCCCCTGGTTGTGGCCGTCTGACATTTAACGCATAATTGTTAGCCATAATTCGCGACGAAGACCCCTGGTCTGGAGATAGCTGAGGCCCGGCCGGTTTCCGAGTCCACCCTCGTCCCAGCGTAGGTGCGAGCCAGTCGCCGGCCTGATGAGGGGTGCTCCTTATGCAGGTGCGATCCTCGCGAATCAGGGCAAACGATCCACGTCAAATGCCATCAAGCCTTGTACATGTGATTGCTCTGTGGGAGAGAAGGTGGCACGTCCATCATCACAAATCTCCTTCTCATTGTCTGAATCAGCGTCAGTATCCGTGGTGTCGGGTGACTTGTACAGCGGGGGTAATCCAAAAATGTTCTTTACAAATGGTGGTACCCCTGGACATTCATTCGTCTTTTCGTCCTCGCTGTTTGCATAATAGCTCTTAAAAGAACCTTTACTACTAAAATCAAAGGAATTCCAGTCAGGATCGGCATGGTCATTGGTGCCATGCCAGGAGTCGTAGGAAGCCATATCCTCCTGCCATGAGTCGTCTAGGTCGACGATCCAGTCGTGGGTGTTCGAATCTTGCCACGAAGTGACAGAATTGGTCGGTTCGCCGAAGGCCTTTGGGTCCTTTCCATGTGGCGAGAGGACCATCTCGGTAGCAGCAGTTGGTGTGGTCCATCCTGTGAAACATTTTCTCACACACACCATGATCAAGGCCTTTATTATAACCAGGGTGAGTATGATTCCTACGATTATGGCCAGGCCTGTCAACAGCCATTTTACTACGATTCCCGTCCATCCCTGGAACCAGGCTGCTATCCCGGACCTTACACTGTTGGCCTTTTCCTTTCTCTCTGTCCTCTTCCTTACCACTATTGGGGCCCGTGGTGTCACTATGTGTGTGACGCATGGTGGCCGGGAAATCAATAATTGTATGGTCGTAACTTCACATATCAATATCAGGGTGGTATTTCTGTCTAGTAAAGTGTGCGTGGTTAAATTGTTCGAGCCTTTTCCCCATTCAAATCCTGCGTTGGCGGAACTTGCTGTTGGTCCAAATTTTCCTCCCCGTTGCACTTGCCTCTGACGAGAGAGGGCAACTTGCGTTGACTTCGTTCCGTTTGAATTTGCCACGACAGCCCTCCATACTATATAAATCCACGGGGGGTCCTTTGATGGTATTAGACAACATGGTACGTTTATCTTCTGGCCCCAGATAGCGCTTTGATAGTGGACGTGTGACTTCGAGGTTAGGTTGTCATATAATCCTTCAACATATGTCACCATGTCCGCCCACTTGAGGTGTGGCGTGGTGGGCTCGGTGCTGGCGAGGTGTTTTAAACATAGCAGTGCAAGTGTAATTATTCCTATATGTCTATGGCATATCGGTTGGTGCAGCTCCTGCCCCATCCTGTGTGACGATGGGTGTGGTCGGTGGGACTTCAGTGACCGTGGGTGCAGGGAGGGCCAACTTACAATGCGTGGCGTGTACCCAGGACGACTTGCCCTCACAAAACACTGCTGTTGGTGTGGTCAGGAGAACCTGGAACGGTCTCGTCCACCTTGGTCCTTGTGGGTGAGGTGCTCCACGAGCACCTGGTCACCGGCTGGTGGAGTTCTGTTCACCTGGTCTGCAGAGCCGTGATCCAATCTGCACCAGCACCCAATCACCTCTTCGATTGGGGTCAACCTGCCTGTAGCAATCTAACGCAATGTTGTAAAACGAAATTCACAACTTTACATTCATTGGTCCCCCCAGGGCAAGCCAACCCCTTGTATCACTTTCTTATCACAAAAACAACATTCAACAACCACTTTCTCTTATTCCCTGCCTTTACCATCAACTTTTACCAACCTTCTCCCTTTTCTTCTCAGCAAATCTTGCAAAGTCACTTGTCATTGACAAATAATCCATCTGATCCGACTTTCCTTTATCATCTTCGCACTTTCCCAAAACATTATTCACACTTACTCCAAAACCATGTCTTCAGACACAACCCAGACGGGTTGTGAATACACTTTCCCTTTACAGGTGCATCTGCCTTAGCCATTCACAGATTGTCCACAAGACAAAATCATCATATTTCACACCTCAGCTCTCGAGACCACCCAGGGGTCCCTTGAGAGATGCATCCTAATGTTAAAATCACCTCAGCTCTCGAGAGCTCAATTTTGGCCCATGAGCTCGCTCCATGGACTTCATGAACACAAATCGGACAGACAGACAGGGGTGAAACCAGGCAGGGGGTAGGGTGGAATCGACAACAACCACAATTACCTTCTGCCAAGCAAGAGGCAAGCGCAGTATCACTCCCTCTTCCCTCTGCCCGCCATAACTGGCAGACAGACAATGGCGAGCCACAAGCCCAACCCAACAAGGCTCCAGCTCCCATCCAAAGGACACAACCACCCTATTGCACCCTATTGGCAGAATTCACTTCAGCTCTCCACCACTCTTGTGTCGAGTGGTGACCCAAAATGACATTGCATGAACCCTTTCAATACCTGTCTAAACCTACTGCCATTTAACTACTTCCTTCCCAAATGACGGTCCCCATACACTATTCTGGCACAAAATTGTTGCATCCCACAGATGCCACGATTATTTTAACAAACACATTTTCCTAATCCACCTTTTCAATTTTCATTTCAATTTAAAGTCAATTCAATGTCCTCTAAATACCTCTTAGCATCACATGCACCTGTTGTAGGCACCTGTTTTAGCCTCTGGCCCAATAGCTGCCCAATATTATGAATATTCCCAATATCCCAATAAACAAATAATAAAAAGAAAATAACCTGATCTATTTATTGAACATAAATATAGTTCTCATGTTGGTCAATTTTCTCACCCACTGTGACTCACTCTCGTCAATCCTGCCATCTCATTCCCAACCATTTTTCCAGCGAAGATGACGTCACTATTTCACACCTTTCCTCCCTGGAACAGCTGGTGGTCCTCCAAGAGATGCATTCCGATGTTAATCACTTCAAAGCTCTCAATTAGCCCTCCTTGGAATCGCACCTTTAACACCACCGGCACTGCCCTCTCCTGGATCAAATCTTACCTCTAACAGACACCAATTCATCTCCATCAATAACTGCAAATCCTCCACTGCTCCCACTCTATCCTAACAAACTGCATCACTGAAATAAAATCCTGGCTTCAAATCAACTTCCTCAAACTTACCTATGATAAATCTGAAATTTAACACAAGGCCTCCACCACGAACAACACCGTTCACACCACCTTCCAACCACCGCAGGTGCACCTGAGCTCTGTGGCACACCCGCAACCTCCTCGAAATCAGTGTTCAGAAACATGTCTCCATGGACGGCCAGAAAGCCAGACAGACACGGGGACACACTCACACAGGGATAGACACAGGTGGGTTATCGCCGGCATTCTGAACAAATTCCCCATTCCTGCCCTAATTTCTGTTGCAAACGGCAACGGCAGCCCATCACCTTGAATATCTCCCTTTATCCAACGCATTCCGCAATCCCAAGTCTGCCGAGTTCCAGCCCCGGCCATGCCGTTGAATTAACACCCAGTCGGTTGACTCAGCCTATCATCTTTGACTTTTACTCCCATGCTAAATCTGGAAAGCTGGTAATGTGGGGATGTAATTAAATACATGCTTTAAAACCCTGTCTGCACATGCTCTTCATACAGGCTCATTTTTGCCTGCCAATTTTCCCAAGCAGACTGAATCCCACATTGAATCTCAATAAAAAATCCAAACTGACACCATCTATTTCTTGGCCCCCAAATTTACTCAATTTAATTTCTACTTTTACATCATATAATATCATTCCATCATACCCAATGTGGTCAGGTTGCAACAATAGGGTATCTCACCCTTGACCTCTGACTCAAAAATGCAATCAGTGACATCCCACGTGACAACCTCATCACGAAGGTGATCTGCCTCAGGGATATACTTATCCAATGCACATATACAATACACAAGTGGCCAGTACTCATCCGCATTGCCTAATGTCTGCAGGCAATGTAGGAAACCCCTTGTCAATCGTTCACACGTCAATGACACACATCCATGACACACACAATGAACACAAATACACTTCAATAACAGACAAATTCGATTTAAATTCAGATATGAGATCGTCATGCCATTTTTTGATTCGGTGCTCACTTTCACCGTCACTCCCATTCCCACCGATGCAACGTATTGCGAATCATTCGTTCCCTTATACACACATACCATGTGACTGACACTTCATTCTCCATGCCATACAGCATAAATTCATGCACACGGGATTGTTCTCAATCTTGTTCTCATGCACACTCATGCACACTTTGTACAATCTTGTTCTCAATATTTCAAGAACCTCTCCAATCCTCCTACCTGTGAACTTACCTGGCCCCTTGCTGTGAGCCTATTCACCCCTCTTCAGGCTCACCTGTCCTGTTGGTTTCTACCTGGATTTCTTTTTTCCTGTGGTTTATCTGCTTCTTCCTCTGCTCTTGAAGTCTCAGCACTTCTCCTGCCTTTCTCCTACCTGGTACCTGCGCTCTTCTTCTTCCAATTTAATTTATCCTTCTCCAGAAATCACATAAGGTTCACACCTCCAAATATTAAATCACCGATATCTCCCTCGAAATGCAAAACAAAAACGCTTCCAACTCTGGCATCCCACAGCCCTCCTTGGAAGCATGCTCTACAATGCAGCACCACTTCCACTCAGCGCACAACATACATGTGCTCACTCCACACAATGTTATCACTCACGTTGTTCACAAAGGTGCAACCACAACGCCTGGCTGCATCATTTTCTTTTCATATCTCACTGTTTTAATCATTGTCTCTGGCTTGTTATAATCCTCCCTCGCCTGCCTCGGGCACGCGAATGCGTTCATGCCGTGCACAGCAGGGGATATCCGCATTCCCGTCTCGCTTCCCCCCCGCCTCGTGGTTCACCGCGAGGGTCGTTACCCCGTTGCCACAGCGACCTGCCTGCACGTCTCGGCTCGCGTGTTCACAGCTGGATTCCACGCGCCTCGTGCATTATAATCCTCTCTGTTATTTCTCCAGATCTAACCTCATCTCTTGTCCGGAAAGAGCTAATTCCTGTGCTGCCTGTAGCATATATTGTCAGAACTCCCTCCTTTGGGTAAAACGCACTGGATGTGCATGCCTTAAATCCTGGGACAGGACGAAGAAGGCCTTGGGAGGGGTGGGGATTCCTTAAAGGGGTTCTCCCTTCTTTTCCTAGCTTACCTTATTCTTATCCATCCACGCTGGGGTCTAGGCTAGCTACTCCCACGCCGGGGTCACGATACCTTAACCTGAGGGCTATCCCTCCTAACCTAGGGCGCCCTCCTTGCTCGATTCATTAATCCACCGGTGCTCTGCTTCAATTTGGTTCGAGATACATGCTCAGGTACAGTTGACAGAGGCCCCACACATCCAAAGGGAAGGGAAGAGGCTTTAAATTTAGGTGTGCAAATATGCTTACCTCAGCCCATTATTGCCAGCGCTGGCCTTTAGCCTCTTCCCGACCTGAGGAGCGAGCCCCCCTCGACCTGCAGCTGGATGATCCCACTTCTGACACCAGATTGTCGGGAGCCCCCCCTCTGGAACTCAAGAAGAGGCACCTTTGAAGCAGCAAGTGAGGTTTAATAATCGAGCAAACACAATTGTGGAGCACGTCTTGAAATCACAGGGCCTTGTCACACAAGACCGTGCAAGTCCAAGCCGCCCTGAAAACATTCTGACACAAGATCCTTTATATAATCGAACAAAGCCTAAAAAAGCCTCTGCTGAAGTAATGACCTCAGACAGGAGGGCCGAGTTTGAAGCCACAGATGTGTGAAAGTAAGATATTTCTCCAGCTATTTTTCCCAACAAGCTGGGCTTTCAAGGCCCAGGGATGTGTTCCCATAATAAAGTTCAATGGTATTTAACTTGGCAGTAAAACATATTGAGCCAGGCATACAAATCAAAGGAAACATATTAACTCATACTCTGCTCGAGGTTAACTTGAAGGCAAATGGCAACTATTCTCATAACTTTCTCCCTTTAGAAGATACTGAAAAAACGTCTCCCAGGCTGGATCTGACCGAGCCGTGGGACAACAACATGTTTTGCAGTTCAATCTAGCTTTTTTGAAGCAAGCAAAAGACACAATTAAATATATATTTCAGGTGCCCTGTGTCACGTGGTGTCCCTCCCCCTGCTGCTGACTGACATACATATATATATATATATATATATATCTATATATATATATATATATATATATATATATATATATATATATATATATATATGTATATACGTGTGTGTGTGTGTAATCGGGAGATTAAATCGGATGCGGACGTAGCTTAAGGACGTCGATCTTTAATTTTCGACAAGCTTTCGGCCAACAAAGGTCTTCTTCTTAGTCTACAGAAACAACAGGCATGTATATCAGACAAGTATGTCTTGTGATATGTGTGTGATATGTGTAGAAAATGCATACAAAAGGAAGAGCCACGCTAAAGCTCACTCCACTGGTAACCACCTACTCCACTGGTAACCACCTACTGTCCTACCTCATCCCAATTGCCAAGTATTCTGAATAAGGCCCTTCCTCTCCTCCATCAATCAGAAACACTCGGCACCACATTTCCTCAACCTCCACTAACATCATTTCGACGTGGTCGGACACTCAGGGACCTCTTGGTAAAAGCAAAGCACCCACAGCCCCACAACAAAGAAACTAGGATCCCTGGCTTCTATAAATGCACAGCAAACAAATGTATGATTCACAAGCATTTACGAGAAGGAAACAAATTTTGTAGTTCCAGCACTGGACAAAAATTCCCCATCACCTCCCATATGAACTGCAAATCTACATGGGTCATATACCTAATCACTTGCCAAAAGTGCAACAAACAATATGTTGGAAAAGACTGAGAATACACTCTACACACGATTTAATAACACCCGGTCAGAAATCAATAACTTCCACACCAGTCAGGGCAAATCTCTACCTTACACGATGCACTTTAATCAACCGGATCACTCTATAAATGACATTCAAATCTCTGCCATTGAATCAATCACAAATCGATCACACACCACGATTCTGAAACGTGAGTCCTTTTGGATACATAAACTTCGGACAAAAATCCCTCATGGCATAAATTTTGATGATTAAAGAATGTTCCTACATCTACCCAATCAAATCATTAACCGTAACCCATCATTCATTCATTCATTTATTCATTCACTCATTCTTTCATTCTACCTTTATATGTCATGTATATAAATATATAAATATATTATATGAATATAAATTGTATGTGAATATAATATGCTTGTGTGTTTATGTATGTATGTATGTATCTCTATATTTGTATATGCACGTGCACCGAACTGTAACACGAACGGTAACTGTAAGCTGCACTTCACTTCCGTTGAACTTGGGGACGGTGAGTGAGCTTTAGCGTGGCTCTTCCTTTTGTATGCATTTTCTACACATATCACACATCTTACACACATATCACGATACATACTTGTCTGATATACATGCCTGTTGTTTCTGTAGACTAAGAAGAAGACCTTTGTTGGTCGAAAGCTTGTCGAAAATTAAAGATTGACGTCCTGAAGCTACGTCTGCGTCCGATTTAATCTCACGATTATTTATTTAATGCAAATGAGACGCCCTGCTCATACTGTGGAGTTTCTACTATTTCTCACAGTTATATATACTAGGGCATTGCCCGTACGTGGGTGCCCGTTCCTTGCCAAAAAAAAAAAAAAACGCTACCCGTACGCTCTACCCCGCCCGTACGCCCGTAAACAAAAAATAACAACGCTCTTCGCTTCCGCCCTTCGCTCTGACTGAATTGGGAGAAATAATGCGCATAAGAAATCGAATTACGTACCGTAATGGCGGTCAGCTCGTAACGCGCACACTGTCCGGAAGTTCGCATATCGCATATCTATCTATCTATCTATTAATGCCCATTTATTCAATTATCGCCAACGTATTTTGGCTTTTTGCAATTTAATCGCAAGGAAAAGTAGAAAGAGAAGAGGGAAAAAAAGAAAAGCCTTGCCTTGCTGCAAACAGCTGCTGCAAACAACAACAACATGGAAGGCTGCACTGTCCGGAAGTTGGCATATCGCAGTTACGATTATTTTAGTGTTAATGGCCAATTATTCAATTAGCGCCAACGTATTTTGGCTGTTTGCAATTTAATCGCAAGGAAAAGTAGAAAGAGAAGAGGGGAAAAAAGAAAAGCCTTGCATTAACGCAATAACGCATTAACGCTTGCATTGCATTAACGGTTCGGCACACGTGATAGCTCGCTGCTCTCTGATTGGTTGAAGCGTTTTTTGGACATAGCTCGGTAGGTACTTGTCCGATTAATTTCAAACCTTGAAAAGGCACATCCTCGGGTCCCCAGCAATATACCTGGCAAGTTTCAAGTATATCGGACCCGTGGTTGTCGAGAAACAGCGGTCACAGACAAACACACAGACACACAGACAGACACACAGAGATTACTGGCATTATAGATAGATATATATATATATATATATATATATATATATATATATATATATATATATATATATATATATATATATATATATATACGTATATATACACATCTATATATATATTGTTGCGGTTCTGAGAATGTACCTATATGATCATTAAAGGTTAAAGATTTGCCCCCATAGTTAGTCACATGCAACACGTAGGCCACCTTAGAACATTAGTTAGGTCATAGTATATGTGAGAATAAGGCTATTTCCAATAGTGATACCTGCGTTGTGTAAAATAAATAAGAGTAGGTCCCGTTCATATTGCGACCCACCCTCCAAACCGACCTCGTTGGGCAGCATCCATCCTGCGCCCTGATTCGGCTAATCCACCTCCTTTGCCAGCAGCGTTTGCTGCTGGCAAGGGTTTTCGCTCGAAACCAGTCAAATGCCACGAGGTAGGCCTGGAAATGGGGAGGAGCGCAGCACGTCAAGGGTGGAGCCGGTAATAGCCAACAACCAACCAGGGCTCGGGTGGAATGGCGTGAGGGGCGTGGTAAGAGCGCGGCTGGCAAATTCCAGAGGGTTCGCTGGGCTGTGCTATATAACCACGCGCACAAAGCCCTTCGAGAGGACTTGAGGACTGCCCTTGTGAGAGAACTGCACTCGTTGTAAAGGACTGTCACTATTCGCGCATGAAAGAGGACTTATGAGCGGAGCACTCGTTGGAAGTTTGGCTTGTTGAGGACGGTGCAAAGAGGCCTCGTGAGGAAAACGCATTAAGAAGCGCGTTCGAGTTGCTCAATTATTACGTACACGGTTGAGCCGCGAGTGTAACCGCCAGCCAGCCGTGCCTTTCGCCCTGTAACTGTCCGCTCCGCGTAACCGACCGCGGGGAGCTTCTGCCGCTCTTACCATCTGCTTCACGGTACGAGTCGGGGACCGGAGTGAGCTGCCTGGACGCCATCATCCCGGGACCATCAACCCGACCACCTACATCCCCGTGTGAGTGTGTTTGTGTGACGGGCCCGTTTGTCCAGGGACAAGTTAAGACTGTATAAGCTTCACTGTGTGTTCTCCTTCCTGTACAAATTGTTAATATACCAATTGTTCTTCCTGTTTCTTCCTAATTCGACCGTATCAGTCCTTTCCTCCTTTGGGTAAGCGTGGCACGATTCAGAACCGCTCAAATCGGGTTTAGTTTTGTTAACACCTCGGATCACAGCTCGCTATCGCTCGGCGTTTCCACTACAACCGTGATTCGGGCGGGGTTATTTCCTATGCTTCCTGGGAGGCGTTGGTAATTAGGTAATAGGAATAATTCGGCCTACCACCCTATTCAGCGCTGACCGGAAGGAACGTCATAGCCTCGGATCGCGTCGGCTAGTAAAAGACAAGGGGATTAATCCCCCCCCCCCCCCCTTGGTAAGGGGAAAGGCCGACGTTGAGATCCGCAACATTTGGTGTCAGGAGTGGGATTGGACCCGAAGTGCGCCTAACGCACTCAAAATTATGAGCGGCTGAAATTGTATTAAAATCCAAATTAAGATCGTGCCATGGCTGGTCAAGACGGTCGGATGCCGGTGGGGGTAAATGAGGGAGTAGAAGAGGAATTTGAGTCAACCCAGGACCCCCGGGAAGAATGGGAAGAAGAGGAGAGCATTGATGAGGGTGCAGCAGTAGGGGTGGCAGTCGAAGAAAATGGCGGCGCCGCGCACATGGCCGCGGTAGCCGAGCCCGCGGCGCCAATGGATATGGGCACCTTAATTGCGCAAATTAAAGCGTGCTTCGTGGTGCAAAGTAATGAAATGAAAGAATTGGAAAACAAAATGGGAGAGCAATTGGGAAATCAAATTGGGGGATTAGAAAGCAAAATGGGGGGCCAAATGAAGGAAATGGGGGGCCAAATGAAGGAAATGGGGGGACAATTGAAGGACGTGGGTGGCCAAATGGGAGAAATGAACGAGGGGTTAGTGGGGTTGGCAAACAGGATGGGCACCCAAGAGAATCAAATGAAAGGGATGAAAGATGGGTTAAAAGGGTGTGGTAACAGAATAGGAGGCCAAATGAAAGAGATGGGGAAAGAAATAGAGCGCAGGTCAAGTGGGAAGGTCGCATTGGTACGCGACGAGGTAACGCGATTTGAGAAGCGCGGGGAAAGCGAGTTAGAGCAAAGCACAGCCGGGTGGACCGGGGTAGAAATCGCGACACGGGGTATGGAAAAGCCGACGGCCGGCGGTCGTCGGAAGTTTGAAGAGAAAATTTTATTAGCGCCGGCGGTCGTCGAGGAAAAAGAAAATGAAATAATTATAATCGAAATTGGGGGACGAAGAGACTGCAGGCATCGAGATTGAATCGAAGAAAAAAATGGAATATGAGGGAGGTCCGAGGGTCCGAGGCGCTCGTGGGAGGTCCGAGGTGCGAGGTGTGAAAGTGAATGGCACGCGTGTGTGAACGGCACCGGAGCGCGAGTGTGTTACAGAGTGCGAGGAAGAATGCACAACGGAGTGTATGTGTGAAGAGTGTGACACGGAGTGTGAGATGGATGAAGAGAGTGTGCGAGGATGCACACCGGAGCGTGTTGTAGAGTGTGTGCGGGGATGCACACCAGAGCACGTGATTGGGCATGCAGCAGAAGATTGCACACCCGTGGGTAGGTGTGCGCTGAGTGGGTGTGTGCAGGAGTGCACACCCGTGGGTGTTACAGAGGATGTAACGAGAGAGAGTGCACGAGAGGAGTGCGTGGAAGAGGGGTGTGTAACGGAGTGTGTGAGTGGCGTGTGTGTGCCTGGGTGGTGTGCACGAGAGCGTGCGGTGATCGAGTGCAGGGAGTGCATGGGATGTGTGAGTATAGGAAGGGTCGCGTGGTGTGAGAATGCGACTCGAGCATCGACGCAGACCGGGGCAGCGTTTAGGGCGACGTCCAGCCGACGCGAGCTCTCGGGGCGTGGTGTTCTTTGTGTGCTGCGGGAGCCGGCGGGGATCATTGCCGCGGCAGCGTGCACGATTAGGGCCGGGCCCCGCCCTGTATGGTCGGTGCCGTGCCGTGGCGCAAGGGGCAAATGGCACGATTCCGGGGGAGGAAGGCCAGGTCGGACCTTCGCCCCCTGGCGGGCGCGGTGCTCCGACCGGGGGAGGTTGGGTCATCGTACCGGAGACCAAAAGGCTCCGCGCAGAGATGGTGCCTGGAACCTTGGCCCAAGTATGCCCCCTCCCCAGAATCGAAAATGCCGGACGGACCCAACCAACAGGAGATAGACCAACCACCCGCATGCATTGCTCGGCTTTGCGAAGCCGAGCTGGGAAAATGTATTTCCACCCCGAGAGGCTCAAGTATAGTGGACAAATGGCAGTAGTGATGGCGAATGGTATCCAGTGTAGAGGGATGGCAGATCTACCATCCCTCACATTGCTATTTTGGGGCACATGAGCTTTAATTTATGGGGTTGGCAGTGAGAACTAGCCGAGGGCGGGCTAGGATATTGTTAGGGACTTAGAGATGACCATAGGAGACCAAGATTTAAGTAGTGACATTGTACAAGTAGAGGGGACGTAGTCAGATTAGGTGGATATTAATGACGAGGAAGTGCTTTATAAGGGAAGACGGGGAAAGCACCAGTATTGGAGGGAAATAGATAGTTAGATGATGCTGTGAGCTGTGTGTGTGTAGTAGTGTGGAGAAATTGTGTGTGAGTATGAGGATGCGCTTTAGGCACAAATGAGGAATTGAGTGAAATTGTTTGTGGATGAACTTGGTGAAATGAGGCATTGGTCGGGGATGACCGGAGAAAGTGTATAAGTGGTGTATTGAGGATGTGTGTAATGGTATTGAGTGAATTGACTTGCATGGGGTGCAAGTGAGAACACTGAGTGGTGTGGAATAAATGGTGTGGAGTAAATGGGGTGTGGAGTGAGTAGTGTGGAATGAGTGGTGTGGAGTGCATGGTGCGAAGGAGTGGATGGGGGAAGATGGACCCCTTCACGAATACCCGGGAAGGGTAGTTTAAAGTTAGGTAGAGGGAGTATGTAAATTGTTTGGATATTGACATCTGTGGTGCGGATAGTAGCAAGTTGTTGCTTTGAGGGGTGCATGAGTGAGTGGAATGGCTGGGCATGTGGGCTTAATTGGTGAGTATGGTTCAATGGGCACTCCGCCACTGATAGTCTGTCGGCCACGTGAGGCCGCAGGTAGGCTCTGGGAGCCAGTTGTCTAGTGTGCAGTGGGGCCTGAGGATCCAAAGGAAGGACCCGGGTAGCCCAATGCCAGAGAGGGCATTAGCAGGGTGAGAGAGCCAGGAGGGCCTTCCCCAGTGTACGGTAGTTGCAGGAGCTAGGCAAGCTCGGGTGGCGACTCCAGTGGCGGAGGTGCGCAGGTAAGTAGGACCTGCTGGTAGAGCCACATGACCCAGCCCCAAAATTGTGTGAGGGCACAGTAGGAAAAATTGGGGGAGTGAGACCCCAAATTGGAAGAGCACCACAGAGATGGGCAATGGGAATTGGTTGTTAGAACCGCATAGTGTAAAGAGGCCAATTGGATTGGCAGGGCAAGACCCCGGGTAGTGTAAATGAGTTAATGTCAATTCGAGGATAGCTAGGATCTGAATCTCCTTCGCACCATACACATCCACTCACTGAGGTGACAGAACTCCACACCAAGGTTTTGCAGATGATTTAGAATGAAAGATGCATCATGATGTGGGTGAGATGTTGTGTGTAATTCCATCCCTTCCTTCTTGGGAGGGATTGGCAACGAATTTGGAATTGGAGGATATGGGAGACAAGACGATAGAGACGGAATTTGTAAAAGTGTAAATACGGGGAGGGGCAAGGGTAGGATTCTCCAAGTTTGGATTTATGCCAGGAAGAGGCACGACAGACGCGCTTTTTATTGCAAGGCAGTTGCACGAGAAGTACATGGAGAAGAGGAATTGTTTCTTGGGTTTGTTGATCTGGAGAATGCATTCGATAGGGTTCCACGCGAAGTAGTGATATGGGCATTGAGGTAGTTCGGAGTGGAGGAATGGTTGATCAGAGCTCAGGTATGATCAGATCAGATCAGGTCAGCTCAGGTATGAGTAGGGTGGTGCTCAAAATAATTTAAAAAAAATATTTACTGGGACATGGCTTTATGTTGTTCCTTTTGTTCCAAAATGAAAAGACACCAAATATGAAAGCAATCTGATTTTATTTAGGGGTGCCACATCAGCCTTCAAACTAAAGGTGTCTACAAAACTTTTCTATATATGGATCGAAAGCAAAACCAGAAGTTTGTTTTATGAAAATCCACCCTCCACTCACTTTCTTTGTATTCTAGCAAACACAAGTTACAATAGCTGCACAAAGAGCACTATATTGCTATGAAAACTCAAATTCAATGATAACAATCCAAATGTTCAGTTCATAAAATGAAGAGACACCATATCACATAATATTAAAAAACCCAAATATAATGAGAAATGTAACTCCTATTTCTGGGCCTGTTTCACCACTGTTGCCTTCTTGGCATCGGGGTACATCTTCCTGTGAGCAGCAACAACTTGGAGCAGAGCTTGCTTTTGCTCTTCATCCTTTGTAAGGAGCTTATTGTAGTCTTGTATCAATGCGACACCCCTTTCTGCCCTGTCGTTCACCACGACTAAGCCACTGGCGGCTTTCTTTGCTTCCTGAAAGCTGGTTTCTTGCTCCCATGAACCAGGATCCTTATCCATCCAATCAGTTGGGGTCCCTAGGATGCTGAAGAAATGCTTGGTGTGTTTTGTTACGAGGCCAGCGATTGACAGGGCGGTTCCTCGTTTGATAGCTGGTCTCTTTGGAGAGGGGTTTTCACTGTCATTTTTCAATGCTTCAATCATATTGATCTTGCTTTCTTTGTCAATTCTGGTGTCAAAGAATGCAAATGCCACTAGTACTGGGCTCATGTACCACGTGTGGCGGCCAAGTGCCTTCAAGGCTGCCTGAGCCATCTTATGATTGATTTGTTCAAACTTTTCCAACTTCTTGAAGAGGTTAATGTCATTCAGGGGAGCCTCAATAGCTTGTGGAGCCCGAAACCAAGCCTGTACATACACAAGGCAGACAAAAATGTTGAAGGCTCGGAGTTCTCTCGCCTCTCGAAGTGTCAAGTGGAACTCTGACCGAAACATGAACACCTGTAGTGAATATAGTGCTTTTGCCATCCATCTGGCTCTGTGCATTGCTCCTGGAGCCATGATCCGGATTCCACGAGGTGGGATTCCTCCCATGTAGATGACAGTCAGTTCTAGGAGTTCACGATAATCATCTCGTGGCTGCTGATCTTTCAAACACACAAGAGCAAATTCCAGAGCTTCATCCATCATGTCATTGTTCTGTGCAAACTCAGCTGCCGTATCAGGATCTGTGAATCCATTTTTTGGTTGGTGATGGGCAATGGACGGCCACTCCGCCTGAAACCGCTTAAAAAGCTGGATGTCAGGGCCTGATGAAGGACCGAAAAGAGTGGTGAAAACATCTCCCAGAATGATTTCGTGCGCATGATGGCGGCAAGCCAAATGAATTAGTTCAGTCTGTAGCTTCTTTTCAATGAGGACAGCAGCCCCTCCACGAACACCTGAATTGCTGGCCGTTGTGTCAAAAGACAAAGCCTTCACCTTGCCCACAAGGTTCCAGCTCTTCAGTGTGTTCACTACAGCGGTTGCCATAGCTTCTCCTCCCCCGTCAGGTAACTTGGGAACATTCAACAGCTGCTCCATTCCATGGTACTGGTTGGACACAAGGATTGGAAGACGATCCACCTTCACATGCACAAAATCTCCAGTGACATCGGGAAGAAGCTTTCCATCCCAATGGACCACTAAAGGACCCTGCACATTATGATGAAATGCTTCTTTTATTTCGTCCATGGTTTTGCATCGATGCATCATGCGATTCTGCCGCACTGTCCATCGGTTCAGTGCCAGCTCTGCAGGATCCCATCCTACTGCTCTACAAATGGATGCCAAGTTGTGGACAGCCATTCGGTCACTTGTTTTCGTACGATCCAAAGAAGCTGCGACTTCAGGAGTGACAATGTTGATAGGCCTTCTTTTCTTGGGACGAGATATCCCACCATCAGATGATGAAGAACCAGCCTGTGCCGTGGTCTCAGAGTCAGAGTCTGAGTCTGTGACTTCCATAGCAGTAGCACCCTTCATGACCATTTCCTGTCTCTTATTTTCCTTCTCTGCCTTAGTCTTCTCCTTTTCTTCCCTTTCTTTCTTTCCCTTCGTTTTTGCTTCCAACACAGTGTCTACAGATCCCATTGAAGCCTTCCTCTCTGAGAATTGATCGTGAAGAAACTTCCTGTCCTCGGGGTTGGTGATTATGGCCTCCGAATCTGCATGCCTAAGATCAAACGTCTTCTCCAAGGAGGCCTTGAAGGATGCTTCCTTTTTCTCTTGGGTCGCACCACCCCGCTTTGCACCTTTTTGGAGGCTCCTCCATTCTTCATATAGCCTCTCCAAACGATGGATGCAGTGCTGCTTCGTCGTTGTAGGTAGGTGAGCTTTTTCCCAGAACTTCACAACCTCTTCAATGGTGAGGGTTGCACTCTCCCGGGCAGTGCGATTCTCCTTCTTCAGGTGATGGAAAAACAGGACAAGAGATTGATGCACAGTCGGGAGCTTGGCACCTTTGATGGCATCTCCAGAAGTGGACCCAATGAGATACACATTATCCTGAGCCCGAGTTTTCAATGAAACACTGGTACTAGCACATGCCATATCTGCAAAATACGCAATAATTTTGGGTAAAAACCTGTTAATTCTTACTCCACAGGGTCACTCTCTACAAAAGAGCCACAGTCAATAAGTTAGGCCTACATATTACACACTAAAAAAGCGTACCCCTGACCCCTGGAACCTGTACAAAACATGCATGAAAATTGCCCAGATAGTGATCATAGGAAGTCTCAAAACTGTATGTATAATATATTGTATATAACTATATATATAATGTATAATGTGTATTTATGTATATTTATTATTTAATGTATATTTTATGTATAAATTTAATGTATATTTAATTATAATGTATATATATTGTATAACTATATATTTATTTATTATATTTAAATTTTAATATATTATATTTATTTTTAATATATTATTTAATGTATTATATTTGTCTATATTTGTATAATTGTCTATCGTATAATTGTATATATAATGTATAATATAATATATATTATTATTATTTAATGTATATTTACTATATATTTATTTTTAATATTATATTTAATGTATATATATAATTATGTATTTATTTTGTGTATATACAGCCCAAAAAATGGGAATTCCTATTTTTGCATGGGGGAAAATTCATCACTGATGTGGCACCCCTAAATATTATTGGATTCCATTCAAATTTGGTGTGGTTTCCTTTGACACCAAAAGGAACAAAAATAGACCATGTCCCGGAGAAAATCTGCATTTTGATTTTTTGAAGCCCACCCTAAAGGGTAGTGTAGGTTGACATGGGGGGTTACGTACGGCTAGGGACAAGCTTTCTCAGCTCGCTCTCCCGCCCTCCTCATGTTCCATTACCTTGTGATTGTGTGTACCCTTGCACCCTTTCCCCCGCTGACTCTCTCTGCTTTGTCTTTCCTCCCCACCCATGGACCCATATCTTTTGTTGAGGGGAGTGTGCAGGTACCCCGAGCTGTGCGGCTGCACCTTTGCGCTGCACCCTGCTACCTGTTGCCTGCACCGGTACACCTGATGGACCACACGTCTGTGGCCTGGCACCTTTGCTTGAGCAGACAATTGCTGCAAGCATTATCTTGTGCCCTGCAGACCACTGTTTTAAGTGGCATCAAGCCAAGCAGATGGACCATAAGATGGCCCTGCAAATCATAAATAAAAAAACAGACACGGTTTGTGCACTTTTTATTATTCCGGTGTGCCAGGAAAAGAAGATCTCCAAGTTTATTGTGGCACACCGAAGACGAAGACGCAGCCAAGCACAAGACATCATTGATTATTATTATTGAAATGTGATTGTGCATTTTTTGATGGTTATGGTGCATTTTTGATGACTGTGCATTTTGGTGCATATTGGTGTATGGTGTATTGGTGCAGTGCATTCTGTGTTTCTCCTTTACAAAATTTATATTCTCTCCCCCAAAAGAACAGGTCCTGGGTTGTAGTATTATAAATAATTAGTAGTCTTGTAAATAACATGCTCCCCACCGGCTTCATGTTTAGTTTGCGAATTCTTTCCGTAATTCGGTTAATTGTGGGCGTGAGTCTGATAGTTAGTACACAAAGCAGTAGGTGGGACATATCTAGTGTTTAAAACTGTCGCACACAGGGTGTTTGGTTAAAAGTAGAGGGCAACCACACCTAAGTGTCACACTAATTAAAAAGTAGTCCTGACCCTTGCATCAGAACCGGTCGTACTCACGTGTGTGGGTTCGGCTCGGGGACGAGCCTGGCGAAGGAGGGGTGCAGTGTTGCGGCTCTGAGAATGTACACATATGATCATTAAAGGTTAAAGGTTTGCCCCCATAGTTAGTCCACATGCAACATGTAGGCCACCTTAGAACATTAGTTATGTCATAGTATATGTGAGAATAAGGCCATTTCCAATAGTGATACCTGCGTTGTGTAAAATAAATAAGAGTAGGTCCCGTTCATTTTGGGGCCCACCCTCCAAACCGACCTCATTGGGCAGCATCCATCCTGCCCCTGATTCGGCTAATCCACCTCCTTTGCCAGCAGTGTTCGCTGCTGGCAAGGGTTTTCGCTTGAAACCAGCCAAATGCCACGAGGTAGGCCTGGAAACGGGGAGGAGCGCGAGGTCGGGGGTGTGGCCATGTCAAGCAGCACGTCAAGGGCGGAGCCGGTAAGAGCCAACAACCAACCAGGGCTCGGGTGGAATGGCGTGAGGGGCGTGGTAAGAGCGTGGCTGGCAAATTCCAGAGGGTTCGCTGGGCGGTGCTATATAACCGCGCGCACAAAGCCCTTCGAGAGGACTTGAGGACTGCCCTTGTGAGAGAACTGCACTCGTTGTAAAGGACTGGCACGATTCGCGCATGAAAGAGGACTTACGAGCGGAGCACTCGTTGGAAGTTTGGCTTATTGAGGACGGTGCAAAGAGGCCTCGTGAGGAAAACGCATTAAGAAGTGCGTTTGAGTTGCCGATTATTACGTACGTGGTTGAGCCGCGAGTGTAACCGCCAGCCAACCGTGCCTTTCGCCCTGTAACTGTCCGCTCCGCGTAACCGACCGCGGAGAGCTTCTGCCGCTCTGACCAGCTGCTTCACGGTACGAGTCGGGGACCGGAGTGAGCTGCCTGGACGCCATCATCCCGGGACCATCAACGCGACCACCTACATCCCCGTGTGAGTATGTCTGTGAGTGACGGGCCCGTTTGTCCAGGGATAAGTTAAGACTGCATAAGCTTCACTGTGTGTTCTTCTCCTCCTTCCTGTACAAATTGTTAATAAACCAATTGTTCTTCCTGTTTCTTCCTAATTCGACCGTATCAATCCTTTCCTCCATTGGGTAAGCGTGGCACGATTCGGAACCGCTCAAATCGGGTTTAGTTTTGTTAACACCTCGGATCACGGCTCGCTATCGCTCGGCGTTTCCACTACAACCGCGATTCGGGCGGGGTTATTTTATATATATATATATATTTTTTTTTTGTATACAGAGTCTAGGCTCGTGAAAGAGCTAACATTTATCAAATCAATCAAACAAACAAGCAAACAAAGTATATAAAAAGGGGAGCGGTCGACAAGATGGGGAGAGAAGGGGAGGAAGCACACAAACACAACATTTGAGAGCAGGGACATCGGGAGATGTGTGGGAGGGAGAGGGCCTGGGGGGAGGCAGGATAGGCATAAAACACAAGGACACCAAGGACTTCCAGGAAAGAGGTCGCAACCTCAAAAAAGTGGATTTGGGGTGAAATTAGCGGGGGTAGAAAAGATCAAGGTTTTGGATTGGGGAAGATAAGAGATGGTGGTGAACAGCCGTTTTAAAGACCTGGAGGGAGGAGTGGGATTGAAGAGAGTGAGGGAGTTTGTTCCAGAGGCGGGAGAAAAGAGGAATGAAGGAGTGAAGGTGAGCAGAGAGTCTTGATTTTGGCAGTTTAACCATAAGAGGGTTGCAGGCAGATCTTGTGCGACCTGTAGGAATATTTGGGGGACTGAGCCCAGAGAGAGCTGGGGGAGCAAGGCCGGAGAAGAGTCGGTAGAAGACGGAAAGACCACCAACCTGCCTGCGGTGAGTAAGTGAAAGGCCCTCGGAGATAGCGTCATCGCGGGAGATTCCAATGATTCTGAACGCTTTGGTTTCAACAGCATGAAGACGAGCTAGGTGTGAGGCAGGAGCACCAGCCCAGAGGGGAGAGCAGTACTCCATTGAGATGCGGATGAAAGCCTTGTATGTGGTGAGGAGCTCAGGTGTGCCAAGGAAGGACTTCGCACGACGGAGGATGCCCATTCGGCGACTGGCTTTGGAGGCCAGCTTGGAAATGTGGTTTTCCCAGGAAAGATCATGGCAGATAGTGAGACCCAAAAGCTTGAGTGACAGAACTTCTTGGAGAGGATTATTCAGAAAGTAGATGGGAGGGTTGTCCAGTCGGTCTTTTTGGAGAGACATCGTAAGAGTGTGAGATTTGTCAGGATTGAAAGACATGTTCCACTTGTTGGCCCAGTCTGTGATTTTGTCCAGGTCTGCAGAGAGTGAGGAGGCTGCAGACTGCCCAACTGAGGGATGAGGAATGGAGCGGCAGAGAGTGGAGTCATCAGCAAAGAGATAGAGAGGATTTTCAAGAGAGTCAGAGAGATCATTGATAAAAAAAAAAAAACCACAGGGCCCAGAACACTGCCTTGGGGAACTCCAGCCTGAACAGGAAGAGGAGATGAGAGAAACCCATTCAGGGCCACACGTTGACTACGACTAGAGATTATTTCCTTGCTTCCTGGGCGGCGTTGGTAATAAAATAAAATAAAACACCTTTAGAGGCCATTTTTCCCCGCAAAGCGGGGGTTGGCCTTTTTCGGGCACCGTGGTTGTTGTTTTTGTTGGTCCCCTTTTTGAAGCAATGTTTATGGCCGGATGCCCTTCCTGCCGCCAACCCTGTTTGTCGCCTTTTACGACAAACAGGGAATTACCAGTGAACTGATACTCAATTAGCCGACCTAGGAAGGATGACAGGCTGAGTCAACCCCCCTGGCGTTAATTCAGCGATCGACCGGGATTCAAACCCAGGATCCTAGGATCCTAAGCTGGCACCCTAGCTGCTAAGCCAACACCAGGCTGCGTTGGTAATTAGGTAACAGGAATAATTCGGCCTACCACCCTATTCAGCGCTGACTGGAAGGAACGTCAAAGCCCCGGATCGCGTCGGCTCGTAAAAGACAAGGGGATTAATCCCCCCTTGGTCAGGGGAAAGGCCAACGTTGAGATCCGCAACAATATATATATATATATTGTTGCGGTTTTGTGTTTTTATAATAAAGGTTAATTTCCACTCATAGTTTAGTTACATGACAACATGTAGCCTCGTTTAAAGCTCAGTTATTTCATCGTAAATGTAAGCGTAGACCTTTCCTGTGTGTAGTTTTGCGTTGAGTAGAATGATGAGAATTAGGTCCTTTACGATGCCTCCATGCTTTTGGTTTTGGCGCGAAATACCACGAGGCCGGCCTGAACAAGTCAATCAAGGGCGAAGGAAGGCGGGGCAGGAGGAGTGGGAGTGACCGGTAACCACGAGCCGCCAATCAGGGCTCGATGGGAGTGGCTTACCACTGCGGCAAAAGGCGGGGTTTGGAACATTCGATGTGGACTAGGGCGGGGGCAATATAACCCTGTGCCCAGAGCCCCCACCTCAGTTATGAGAGTCGGTTCGGGGCGCCAAGTTATGAGAGCGGATGTGCCAAGTTATGACCTCAGTTATGAGGCAAGCCCATCAGTCGGTTCGGAGCGCTGAGTTATGAGACGGGAGGAGACGTGCTCCGTTGAGTTACGAGAGTGAAAGCGCTGAGTTACGAGTTATGAGTTCGGAGCGCTCAGTTTGACGGAGTTGTATTAATTGCGCTGTAAGAGACAGCCGTGCCGGGCCACAGACGCGCATATTTTCCCGCCTGCCTGCCTTTGCCAATACACGCGCCGCGAGGATTCTCCCGCCTGCCTGCCTGCCTTCGCCGGGACGCGAGCTGTGACCGCCAGAGGGCCACGCCGGTTGAGCTATTCCTGGACGACCAAAGCCGGCACGTTCAGCGCATGAACATCTCTTCCTTCATCTCCCTGTATGTGTGAGTGGGCCCATTGTCTGGGAAAATAAGTAAGACTGCTTAAGACTGCCCTGTGTCTCTTTTCTACCAATCATTGTAAATAGTGTAATAAATCGTGTTCTTCCGTTTCGTCCCTTCCATCATTGACTTAGCGTGGTACGAATTATATCGCTCTGATCGGGTTCCAATAGCAAGGTAACAGCACGTACCACGTGGTACGCCATCCGCTCGGGTGTACTCGATTACGCGTGATTTGTGCGAGACTCGATCCCCGCCCCCGCGGCGGCGTGGGTATTTAGGTACATGCGAACATTGTCCCGAGACCCTTTTCCACGTCTGCCCGGAAGTGGCGACTCAGTCTTGCGGTTCAAAGACCCAAGGAGAACCAGGGGCTTAATCTCCCCTTGGTAAGGGAACGGGCTTCGCAAAACCGCAACAATATATTTATGACATTGATAATGTTCATCATGCATACCATTATACAATAATACATAGAGTGTGTACTCTTACATTACCAGTAAATCATTGTAACCCCCATTGTTAATATTGTTGAAGCTATGCATTGCAATGATCTATGAAAAGTCTGTGAAAATAACATATGAATCAATGATCCAGAGTTTTTCAATATTATAATGTTGGTAGTTTTTTTATTGAGTTATAAGTTGGTTTAATTGCACTTGTCATACTGCCAGTCAAAGCTAACTGCATTCTCTACTTGTAATCACATTCACACATTCACCTGTGACATGTTTACAAACTTTGGAAGTTGTTCTCAGTTGCTATTTTTATATAGAGTAACCTATATTTGTGTGTAGGTTTTTTTTGTAAGAAACTGCTTCCTTCATACATGAAATGGATTAATATTTTAAAAACGTTTTTGCCTTTTACAGCGGTGAAACGGTTGATGAGGGAGGCCATGGAGCTTCGGGAGCCTACAGAGCAGTACTACGCTCAGCCACTGCAGGTGTGCTGGTTTTCTCGATTGTCTTATTTTACGCTAGTCACATATACAGTATGCTTGTTTGCTTAACAATTGCTTTGTTACTTTATTCATGTGATTCAAGTAAATCAGCTCTCAATTAAATGGCATTGGAGAGATTGAATGATGAGGCGTGCAGGATGTGGCATGCTGATGAGGAGGGGAGTGTCGTTGAAGCTGAAGGGAAAGGTGTATGCTGCATGTGTGAGAAGTGTTATTTATGGGAGCGAGACATGGGTAATGAACGTAGAGCAGCAACGAAGGGTGGAAATGCGAATGGTTCGGTGGATGTGCGGAGTATCGTTGAGAGAGAGGAAGACAAATGATGAATTGCGAAAGATGATGGGAATAGAGCCTGTGATTGATGCTGTGAAGAGGAACAGGTTGAGATGGTTTGGTCATGTGTTGAGGAAGGATGAAAGTGACTGGTTGAGAAGAGTGATGGAAATGAATGTAGAAGGAAGTAGAGGACGGGGAAGATCGAGAAAGACTTGGCTAAAGATGGTGGAAGAAGAAATGCGGGCAAGGGGGTTAACAAGGAGAGATGCAGAAAATAGGGCAAAATGGAGAAGATTGTCATGGGGACCACAAGGCTAACCCCTGCTCTGGCAGGGAAAATGGCCTTAAAATGCATGTTGTTGTTGTTTGTTGGAGAGATTGAATGAATAAAAACTGATATACAGTGTGTATAGCAAGTTGCCGGTGTGTTGGTGTTGTCCCTGGTGTTGTTGGTGTTGGTGTACCTGGTGTTGTATATATTGTATATACAGTTGTATATACAGTGTTGCCGGTGTTGTATATGCCGGTGTTGTATATACAGTCCCTGGTGTTGGGCTAGCGGCTAGGGTGCCGGCTTAGGATCCTAGGATCCTGGGTTCGAATCCCGGTCAATCACTGAATTAACGCCAGGGGGGTTGACTCAGCCTGTCATCCTTCCGAGGTCGGCAAATTGAGTACCAGTTCACTGGTAATTCCCTGCTTGTCGTTAAAGGCGGCAAAAAGGGTTGGCGTCAGGAAGGGCATCCGGCCGTAAAACATTGCTTCAAAAAGGGGACCGAAAAACAACAACAACCACAGTTCCCGAAAAAGGCCAACCCCTGCTTGCGGGGAAAAAAATGGCCTCTAAAGGTGTTTTTTTAAAAAAATTTTATACAGTGTGTGTATATATATATATATATATATATATATATATATATATGGTACTTTGTATGTCTTAAAAGGTGATATTTAGCATGCAGGGATACATTTTTCCATTTGCAATTATAAATTGGTTCGTATATTTTTCAAACGTTCAGATTTTCAAATTAGAAAATTGGTTCAGATTCCAAATCTAATGGCTTACCTCAAAAAATTATTAAAGTAATTTTGCTGAGCTACCTCTTTCACACTCAAGACTCTAGAGACTCACAGTACTTCAAAATAATTTAATACTTCCATTATTTGCTAACTGGTATCCCCACCCAGGTCATACTATCCTCTTCAACATAAGTATCAAACAAGCCTGGCTACGCCGCTGTTAGACTTTCGGTCTTGTTTTATTTTTTTTGACATGGCTTTGTATTGGTCTATGCATTTCATAACTTGCATTTTATTACCGTCGCCAGAGGAGAGGGTGTTGCATTTGAGTCCGTTTGTTAGTCTGTCTGTCTGTCTGTCTGTTTGTTTGTCTGTTTGTCCGCACAGAATAAATATGATTTTCTCTGCAACTGTTGGTCCGATTGACAGGAAATTTTCACCATAGGTGTGCCTCCTCCTGTAGAATTTTTAAAATGAAAATTATGATGTCATAGGTCACATGGTACGGGCACCACCTTGGTAAAACTGAAAAACTTTGCAACTCTATATCTCCGAAAGCACTGCATAGAAAAAATTGAGACATGGCTCATTGTAAAGAACTCTCCATGGGGGAATAACATATGTTAATGATAGTCATAGGTGCCTCCATTGTGACGTCATAATTCAACAAGTACAAAACTCCATCTGATCAAGATGAAATTTCTTGAGCATCATCTCGGGACAAATTGGTGGAGAAAAAAATGATGACGTCATCGGTCACGTGGTTCGGCCGCCATATTTGTTTTAACACAAAAGCCTTAAAAACGCCAACAACATGTCCTGGTGAGGGTCTGCATTCTCTGATTGCTCTTTATTGGTATATCTTGATTTTGGTATTCATTAATTGCTAACATATTCGGTATTCATAAATTTTGTTCCTAATGTTAGAAGAATGTTGTTTTCGTTTTTCTTTTGGATTATGTTTATCGTTTTGAGCACCCTATAGTGTGGATATGTGCACATTACTTATTATATTATATTATGTAAGCTTTATTGATTCTTCCGGTTGCATTCCGGTTGCAATCAATAATCCGGTTGATAATAAAATGCATGTTGTTGTTATTGATTCTTCTTTTGTGATAAGTTACACACACACCTTCATTCATTTTTCCAAAATAACCCATTGTTCTGTTGCCCTAGGATAATCTGTTTGAATGGCATTTCTCTGTACGTGGACCGAGTGATTCACCATTCGCCCATGGGGTTTACCATGGCCGTATCATCCTACCTTCAGGTTACCCTCTGCAACCCCCAGAGATTATACTTCTTACGGTATATATATATTTTTCTGCATTTTATTTTGCTTTTATCCAACATCTTCTATACTATGAGATGTTTTTTGTCTATCTGTGTCGCCATTTTTCTCAGAGATGGCTGAACGGATCTTCGTCAAACTTTGAGGTTCATCAATGAGTGTTGGGGAACAATTTTTTTGTAAAAAACAAAAAAACAACGTTGGATTTACAAAAAATCACTCTTATAGTGCATAAGCTTTTGTAGCGATGTGAAAGGTAATATGAAATAAACCCCCGACTCAATTCCCTAGTGTGTGTAGGGAAGTGTTTGAGGCCCCCACAAATAATTGAAAAACAAAACAAAATTTGATTTCTTCAAAATGCAAACAGGATTAGAACAGCTAAATGCCAACAGGACTGGGTGATGCCCTACTTTATAAGATCTAATATATGGATAGAGTGCTGGGAAAAGGGATAAGGGTGAGATGGAATCCCAAAAGTGTGGTCATACTTTATCCTCTACACTACCAGGTACATCAAAACAGATGCTAGAAAGTTGGGTGAATGGGAAATGATTAATAATGCATCACCATCATTTTTTTCAACTGATGTTAGGCTCATGATGATGTTCGTCATTTATCACATGCAAGACAAAAACCTGAGGAGACATCATGATGTTTTTGCATGAATTACAAAGTCATTAGTATGTGATTGATAATGGATAAATGCAAAGCATTTGAACCTGCGTTCCCAGGATGATGTCATTACTTCACATGGGAACAATAAACAGACCAACCCAAAGCTCCTCTGAAGTTCTTCATACAGGTTGAAGTCTGAATAATTTAGTATCCATCGAAGGTCTCATCTTGCTCAAGCCATATACATTTTTTTTTTCTGCACATGTTGGCTGCAGATCATTACTGTGTTGTTAACCATCATACATGAGCATCATTACCCTGCATGGATAGTGCAAAGTGGGTTAAGCGATTGGTTCACTGTCTGTCTGTCTGTCTCTCTGACATATGTCGGTCTATGATAGAGGAACTACTTCATTTCAATTCAATGTCATATTTTGAACACTCGAGAATATGAATCAGAACATGAACGTGCCCATAAATTTTGGCAAATTGTATGGTCTCATGTCTCATCTCGAGCGTGCATACACGGTGAAGCAATTGCTTCAGGCTGTTGAATTGCTTCAACGTGGTGTTGGCTTAGTGGCTAGGGTGCCAGCTTAGGATCCTAGGATCCTGGGTTCGAATCCCGGTCGATCGCTGAATTAACGCCAGGGGGGTTGACTCAGCCTGTCATCCTTCCGAGTTCGGCTAATTGAGTACCAGTTCACTGGTAATTCCCTGCTTGTCGCAAAAGGCGACAAACAGGGTTGGTGGCAGGAAGGGCATCCGGCCGTAAAACATTGCTTCAAAAAGGGGACCAACAAAAACAACAACAACCACGGTGCCCGAAAAAGGCCAACCCCCGCTTTGCGGGGGAAATGGCCTCTAAAGGTGTTTTTTTTTTGTTGTTGTTTTGTCAGTCTGGCAGTCAAAAAAAAAAGAAAATCATTCCAAACAGGAAACGTATTGTTTAGGGATGCCATAAATGATACAAGCAGGCACAAATAAATAATTTAATGTGTTAAATAAGGTGGTGTAAAAGACGGTGCATCAATTGCGGTAAACCTCCGATTCATTGGTTTGATTTGTGTTTATTTTTCTACAGCCATTACGTTTAAACTATTATGTCATTTCAATTAAGTATTTGAAATATATACTTCAACACTACAAGACAAATGCCTTATTTGCACTTCTAAAAACCTCCAGTTTAGTTGTACTTGGGTAAAATTCTGCACTGTCTCAACCATTCAAATTTGCCGCGCACCCTGAAGGTCAATAACAGCAAGATTCAGACAAAATGGCGTCGCATAGCGATACAACATCGGAGCCAACTTCGGCCAAAATATCTTTGTTTAGTGCACGTTTTTTTCTGCATAATCATACTGAAAGCATTAATTTCTCCAAGAAGGGTTGGTGGAAGATTAAGCTCTGGACCTTTCCATTTGACTCTTTTTGACTGGACCCTTTCCATCATCTTCGTATGGTTGCCATCGTGCCTGCTATACAAAGTTCAGGAACAAAGCTAATATAGATGGTGTTTGGAAACACTAAGCAAGAGGTTAAAAGATGCTTCCCATGTCCCTTTTACGCAAGACCGCACGGAGTAAGGTGTTCTATAAACTCTCCAGTTTGGAATAGTTTTTATATGTAATTATACTTTGTTAAACTACAACCTTTTTGAAGCATCCGGGATGCAACAACTGTACAAGTGTCTATTACTTTAAAATGACATGGAGTTGTGATTGGATTAGACTTGGAGGTTGTCCACCATTCCACTCATTATCTCATATTAATAATGTGTATTTTTATTTGGTTATTACCCACTTCCTGAAATGATGTTTTTCCATCAGCCGTCTGGTAGGTTTGAGGTTGGCAAGAAGGTCTGCCTCAGCATTTCGGGACATCACCCAGAAACATGGCAGCCAAGCTGGAGCAGTGAGTCAGCCTTCCTTTACGAAAATATTTCGTAAATTGAATGTCTTTGTTTTCTCACAATGCTGCAATTTCTTGATTAGGTACCATTCTCTGATTTCATCAAACAAACAACAAATGATACTGAAAACACAGGAGCATTGGCCATAGGGAAAAGCACTAGTTTAGAAAGGGGGAGATAACCTTAGCCTTAAAGGAGGGGATGGGGTTAGTATTTATTACTTATTTTATGTATTAGATACACAAATATCAATACACACACGTCTCGTTTTTTGTCATGGACACACACACACACACACACACACACACACACACACACACACACACACACACACACACACACACACACACACACACACACACACACACACACACACACACACACACACACACACACACACCTGGATATTTTGAGATCTGGGAGGGCTCCATTCCACCTTCTGAAACCCGCTTATGGAGATAACAACCAACAGGGAAAACTCATGTATGCTGAGAATGGAAAGTAAGTTTTATTCCTCATAAAATGGTCAAACAGTGCATTCAGAAAGTATTCAGACCTCTTCACTTTTTTCACATTTTGTTATGTTGCAGCCTTATGCTGAAATCGTTTAAATTCATTTTTCCCCTCATCAATCTACACTCAATACCCCATAATGACAAAGAGAAAACAGGATTTTAGAAAGTTTTGCAAATTCATTAAAAAGAAAAAACTGAAATATCACATTGACAGAAGTATTCATACCCTTTGCTATGACACTTTAAATTTAGCTCAGGTGCCTCCCATTTCTCTTGATCATCTTTGAGATGTTTCTACACCTTGATTCGAGTCCACCTGTGGTAAATTCAATTGATTGGACATGATTTAGAAAGGCACACACCTGTCTATATAAGGTCTCACAGCTGACAATGCATATCAGAGCAAAAACCAAGCCACGAGGTCGAAGGAACTGCCTGCAGAGCTCAGAGACAGGATTGTGTCGAGGCACAGATCTGGGGAAGCCCAAAAAAAAATTCTGCTGCATTGAAGGTTCCCAAGAGCACAGTGGCCTCCATAATTCTTAAATGGAAGAAGTTTGGAACAACCAGGACTCTTCCTAGAGCTGGCCACCCAGCCAAACTGAGCAATCGGGGGAGAAGGGCCTTGGTTAGAGAGGTGCCCAGGAACCCGATGGTCACTCTGGCTGAGCTCCAGAGATCCTGTGTGGAGATGGGAGAAACTTCCAGAACGACAACCATTACTGCAACACTCCACCGATCTGGGCTTTGTGGCAGAGTGGCCAGACGGAAGCCTCTCCTCAGGGAAAGACACATGAAAGCCCGCTTGGAGTTTGCAAAAAAAAACACCTAAAGGACTCTCAGACTGTGAGAAACAAGATTCTGTGGTCTGATGAAACCAAGATTGAACTGTTTGGCTTCCGTCTGAACTGTGATGCTGAGTGATGTGTTCTGAGGAGGAACCAAGTAATGCTCTAGAAAAGTTCATATAAAGGGGCGCCAATTTGATTCATACACCGGCATGAGAAGTAAATGTATTTTATTTGCCAGATGTAGGGTGCCCCTTTGTATGAACTTTTCTAGAGCATTACTTTTTTTTCTTTTTCTTTTTTCTATATAAGATCGAGGCTTGTGTAAGAGCTCCTAACTTAATGTTCTAACATTAATCACAAAAAAACAAACGGACACAAAACATAAGATAAAGGGAGCGGGAGACAAGATGGTGGGAGAGAGGGAAGCACACAAGTACAACAGCAGATTGTGACTTGGTTGCCCGGGTGGGCAACCTTGTTATCGTGCATTGAACATTCATATTGACAATATTGAATATGTATATACAAATTAATGCTTTGATGTACAAAATGACTTGGATCATTATTAAAAGTTAACAGTAATGTGGTTGTTATGCATGACAAGGATAGTAATCTGAAAGGCAGTGTGTATGTGCATTAATTGTGTACACTTGCAAAACCAAAACAAGTTACAATTACTGAGTAGAATAGCGGTTGTGCTAAATGACAAGAATTGTTGTGACTAGCATACAAGACCTGTCACCTCGCTGACGGGAACACCAATCTTCGCATAATTGCTAAAAAGAATGGTGTTAATGGGAAAAATAAATTAGGCGGTGTATAGATACTGGCCTAGTTATACATTCAGGGAGCGAGGAGGTGGAGAGTGTTAATGGGATATTCCTCACAGCCATTTTTAGATGCTGAATTGAGAATAATCCTTACTATAAATCACGGACCGGTGTTTGTTTGTGTTTGTTTGTTTGTCCTGCTACTCCTACAATTCTGGCCTGATTACATCCAGACTTGCTACATATACTACCAGTCAAAAGTTTTAGAACACCTCAATCTTTCTAGTTTTTATTGCAATTTACGCAGTTTAATGTCTCAATGTACTCTGAAATTAAGCATAAAGCAAATAAACAATTGGAAATAGAAAAGAAATCATAGAATCATTTTGTTTAACAAAATTTAATTTAAAATTTTGACTCAGAAAAGTAGCCACCTTTTGCAGATATATCCACCGAACACACTCGTGGCATTCTTTCTAGAATGGTAATCAAATATTGTTCGGCAAGTTCTTCCCAACACTGTTGCAGAAGTTCCCACAAATGTGTTGCACTTGTAGGTTGCTTTGCTTTCACCCTTCTGTCCAGTTCATCGAAAACTAGCTCGATGGGGTTTACGTCTGGACATTGTGCTGGCCATTCCATGATTTGAAGTCTACTGTCTTGTTTTCCTCGAAGGTAGATTTGACATCGCCTGGAGGTGTGTTTAGGGTCATTATCTTGCTGTAGGATGACTAGGCATATACCAGAGGGTATTACATGGTGCTACAAAATGCTGTGGTAGCCCTTTTGATTCAGGGTGCCAGTCACTCTGTACAAGTCGCCGAATCTGGATCCAGCAAAAGAGCCCCAGACCATCACACTTCCTCCTCCATGTTTGACAGTTGGTGTCACACACTGAGGAACCATCCTTTCGCCTACTCAATGGCGTACAAAAACCCTGCGTGATGAACCAAAGATTTCAAATTTTGATTCATCGGTCCATAAGACTTTGTTCCAGTCTTCAGTAGTCCACTGGCGGTGCTTCATGGCCCAGGCAAGCCTCTTTTTCTTATGTTGCCATCTTAGCAATGGCTTTCTTACTGCCACTCGACCTGTCAAACCTGCAGCTCGAAGTCTTCTCTTCACAGTTGAAACTGAGACTTGCTTACTTCGACCAGTGTTACACTGTGCTTGAAGCTGTTGTCCTGTGAGCCACCTATCACGCAAGCTGTTGACTCTCAGAAACTTGTCTTCTGATTCTGTTGTGGCTTTGGGTCTGCCAGACCTCTTCCTGTCCGAGTTTCCTCCAGTTTCCAAGTGCCTTTTGATGGTGTAGGAAACTGTACTCACTGACACCTTGGTTTTCTTTGCAATTTCTCTAAAGGAAACACCTTCTTTTTTTTTCTTTTTTTTTGTATACTGAATCGAGGCTCGTGAAAGAGCTAACATTTATTTCACAAACAAATCAACCAGACAAACAAAATATATAAAAAGAGGGAGCGGAAGACAAGATGGGGAGAGAAGGCGAAGCACACAAACACAACATTTGAGAGCAGGGAGAAGTGTGGGAGGGAGAGGGCTTGGGGGGAGGAGGCATGGGAAGGGGAGAGGTATAAAACACAAGGGGACCAAAGACTTCCAGGACAGAAGTTGGTATTTCAAAAAAAAAAAATGTAGGATTTTGGGTGAAATTAGCGGGGGTAGAAAAGATCAAGGTTTTGGATGGTGGAAGATAAGAGATGGTGGTGAACAGCTGTTTTAAAGACGGAGGGTGGAGTGGGATTGAAGAGAGTGAGGGAGTTTGTTCCAGAGGCGGGAGAAAATAGGAATGAAGGAGTGAAGGTGAGCAGAAAGTCTTGATTTTGGCAGTTTAACCATAAGAGGGTTGTAGGCAGATCTTGTGCGACCTGTAGGAATATTTGGGGGACAGAGCCCAGAGAGAGCTGGGGGGGGGGGGGGCAAGGCCAGAGAGGAGTCGGTAGAAGACGGAAAGACCACCAACCTGCCTGCGGTGAGTGAGTGAAAGGCCCTTGGAGTTAGCTTCATCGCGGGAGATTCCAATGATTCTGAATTTCTGAATTTCTGAATTCTGAAATCTGAAATCTGAATTCTGAAATCTGAAATTCTGAAATGATTCTGAATTCTGAAAGTGGAGGTCATTCCAATGACCTCCACTTTTAAGGGTTATAATGGTCTGCCTGTCTTCCTTTGTTAATTGCCTTTCTTTTCAGGTTATTCACTGGACTTGAATTGCTTAAATTTCAATAAAAACTGGAAAAATTGAGGTGTTCCAAAACTTTTGACCGGTAGTGTATGATCAGCACGACTCCAATTAATGTATCGGGGTGTATTGTCTTTGCCGGTGGTTTTGTGGGAGGATGGGGAGGGGATCGTAAATTCTCTATGTAAATGTGCATCGTGTAGCGCCGCCTTCAAGTGGGAGAGGGTATTACAAGTCCTCACGCTTTACAGTGTAGTATTTCTGTCTCTACATTTTCCAGGGCAGTGAGGTGTTTTCAATTATAAGCAGTAGGCATGTTTTTGCTTCATGCATGTAATCTGGATTATTTATTTATTTATGTTTGGGAGCGATTGAGGGAGCTGTTAGTTGCCTATTCACCACCCAAATAAAGGTATGTGTCAGAAGAATGTGCTGCACACTGATCTCTACAACCACTGGATAGCGCATCGCCCACTGAACGTAACACACACAACTGACGCTGCCGCACACACAGGTCGGCCATCTTAACCACTCGCATCGTGTGCGGACGCATCAGGAGTCGGGGAGTGAACAACAAGTAATTTGTATGCAATTCCCAACTAAGCTCGCTACTTTCCTTCAGATCTGGACTTTATATCAAATCCCTTATACTATAGTTTCAAATTGTATTCTTGTAATAGAGGCCTACATCAACATCAACTTGTTTATAAATCATCAAAAAAATGTCCCCCACTACACCAAGTCCCAATCATTTGCTTCCTTCTTCAAAACAAAACGATGCTATTAATGTTGCAGCATTTTGCAGACGAGATCAGTAATGGCGTCCACTAACAGTTCTTATTGAATGGTAATTTGTTTTCTTTGCTGAATAAAAGTAATTTTAAAAAGGTAATTACTTTCTAGTGATTTATTTCCATTCTTATTTCTTGTCAGAAGTAAACTCTTTTCAGTAGTAAATGGGGGGGAGGGGGGGGGGGGCATGAAGGAATCTTAAAAATCATTTAAGGAATACATGTACTGTTATGGCAATGCAAGGCAATATGTAAGGCAAAAAGTACAGTTGTGGCAATGAAAGGCAATTTGTAATTGATCGTCCTTTGGCAACGTTGGTATTTAAAGGAGTATAATTGTACTGGTACAATGAGCTATCAACTGAGGCTATTCTCATTACAGCGACTTGCCACAGGGGGACTCAAGTTGCATTTAATATGCCTACATTTGCTGTGGGTCTTTGACTTGCAAGCTTTTGGTTTGCATTGACAAAGTCAATAGATGTAGTGATTTAGATAAAATATCTAAAAAGTTATCCTGTACGTCCATCCGTGGTAATAGGATGCGGGTAGTTTCCTTGTTCATGAAAGCTGCTAATAGTTCGAACTACTCATGCCTAAATAAGATGAGCTTTGACAATTGTTTGCGTAGTCTAGACTCTAGATCTAGTCACATTGTCATTTGTGTAAAACTGTAATCAGATCTAGATCTGATTACAGTTTTACACCGTAATTTTGTGCATTTTTTTTTTACAGATTTTTGTTCTTCACTGACAATTAAGCAATAATTCATACTTAGCTCCACGCAAATCTGTGGTTTTGCAAGCTATTTGTTTTAAAGTAGCCTCACTAAAAGTTAGATTGTAATGTAAATCTAAAATATAGAACTTTTTTACACAGCAACTAACAAGGGAATCTACACATGGGTCTGTACAAACATCGAACTCGTTCATGTGTTGCACGCTATTAACTCTAAACAGTCTCATTTACAGTAACTTTATTATACTTACAGATGAAATGTTGGAGTGCAACCCTTGAACTGCCTATTTGTACAGTTGGCCGCAGCACGTGAAGGCGTCTTGAGTCCATTTATAGTAATAACGAATCAAAATTATATATGTATTGGCAGGAGTGTTAACGCGAGCTTTCTTGGAGAATCAATGCGAGTGGTTAAGATGGCGGCGTTTGGCGTCAGATCGATCAGCCAATGCGCGATCCAGTGGTTGTAGAGATCAGTGGTGCTGCATGCTAAGAATAAGGTTGCCCATCGGGCAGGTACTTTCCTAGTATAGCACAACACACTAAGAGGAGGATCAAAATCTAAAACATTTCCCGCCCTCCCCTTCCCACTCTCTTCTTTCTTTTGATCAAACTATCTGGGGTACGTATTAGCCACGGGCCATGCCAGGAAACAAATTCTGAGGTCTCCTCATCTCTGCGTGCTCTCTGATTCGTCGCATCTCGAGCAATCTTTCCAACTCGGGCTCTGTTTCCTCAGCATAGCTGCGGTGGCTAATCTATGGGGCAAGAAAAAAAAAGGATTCCTGGGAGATCCTGCCCTCTGTGCGGGGATAACCAGCGTCACAAGTTGGCGTTTAAAGTTCTGCCGTGTGTGCTGCATCAAAAACCTTCCTGGGAGTTTCCTGAATCCACCGTCATTGGTTTCATTGAAAATGGTTAATCCGTTCTCAAGTTGTAGCAAGACAAACGGACCGACCGACATGGCTCCTTTTATAGTCTATAGATTTTTGTTCATATGTGTGACCCAATTCATGTTTTCAGTGAAAAGAATCGTATTTATTCTTGTTAATATTAATTTGTATACAAAATACATACATGCATGAATGAATGAATGAATGAATGAATGAATGAATGATCGTTTTAAGGCCATTTTCCCCGCTAGAGCGGGGGTTAGCCTTGCGGGCCCCATGACAATCATGGTTCCCTGTTTGAGGCAATGTTTTTATGGCCGGATGCCCTTCCTGACGCCAACCCATAGTCGCCTCTTATGATGCGCAGGGACTCATCCATCATTGACATCATGGTCATTCATGACAGCATGACAGAAGGACATTCATGCATCAACATGAATATTTCAAATAATTTTGCAGCAAAAGAAAAATTGTGAACCGAGGTGACCATTTTGCACAATGTGGTTATGTGGCATGCTACGAGTATATACTGCATATTGTACAAGTTTATTTGCTGATGCAAGTACATTTTCAGGAACATTCTATTATGGTGGAGGGGGGGGGGGGGGGGGTGAGTAATTAATGAGATTCAACCTGTGCCAAACAAAATTTCATTTCATCTCGATCGATCATTTTCAACATCCGAAGTAACGATGAGTCAGAAAAGGCTCTCAATTTGGTTTTGCACCTGCTAAATGATAAGGTGTTGAAGCAGAACATTGAGAGGAGAGTGTTCTTGCTGATAGCTGAAGGAGAGAGTGTTCCAATACTTCTGCTAAAATGTGGGGACTGAACATAAAAAGTGCTATTGCTCTTCGATGATAAAACATATATGCATATAAATACCAAGAAATAAGAGCTGACCTTCTGTACTCTTACCTCATATTCATATTTGATCTCGTATCCAATTTTTTTGAGTATATAGCAATAATAACAAATTTGACTTAACTATTCCAATACTTATCAAGGGCACTGTATACTTAGCACATCATTCTTTTCACCTTCCCTGTTAACCTCTGAAGAAGAATGGTAGGATGATCCACCCACATTCTTTGATAATGGCAATAAATATGATTATTTTTTTTCCATTATTTCTTGGGCAAGAAGTGCATCATAACAAGTGCATAGCTCTTGATGAACTTAACTGTGTCAATGGTCACCATTTTGCTATCTTAGATTCAACATTGTTTCACAGTTCGTACAGCTCTCCTGGCCCTAATTGGTTTCATGGCAACCCGAGGAGAAGGCGCCCTTGGTTCCCTGGATTACCCTCCATCAGAACAGCTCTTGCTGGCATCACGGTAACTGTGCAACTCACATTGTCTTCCTTAAATCTCTATCTGCACATCATTAGTGTGAGTGTGTCCTATTGTACCAACCTCCCTCCCCCACCCTTTCCGTAATACTGGGGGTCCATTAGAATTTTAAAATGTGAGACAAAAAGAAAAATCGGATATTTGAATCCATAGGTTATGTTTTCACCCCTGTCTAATTTGTCTGTCTGTGAGCAGGATATCTCAAAAAGTTGTGGATGGATTTGGATGAAATTTGGTGGATAGGTTGGGTGTGTGACAAGGACGAAATGATGAGATTTTGGTAAAGATCCGGATCAGGATCCGAGAATTTTAAAGTGATTCTTTACCATTGAGGGATAAGGCCAAAATATGATATATATATATATATATATATATATATATATATATATATATATATATATATATATATATATATATATATATATATATATGTATAGCACGATATTTCAAAAAGTTACGGACAGATTTGGACGAAATTTGGTGGATGAGTTTGGAATGTGACAAGAACGAGCTAATTAGACTTTGGTTCATATCTGGGTGCAATCCGGCCTATCGGTGAGCTACAAACCGTAACTGTTTAGCCTCGCGGAGGTATGCGCTCTACCGAGTGTCGTTCTCGTTAATTTCCGGTTTGAGTGTTTTCACATATTTCTGTATTTTATCTATTTTTGACATGTTGACTATGCTTGTCCTGTCCTACTGCAGACCATTCTCCATCGATTTTATCCATGAGCCGAAATATTTAAAGGGGAACCCAAACGCAATATTTTTTTCTGAAAACCATTGAAAATCATCACGGTATAATTTGAAGGGGAAAAAAACTTGAAATCTTTTTGATAATCAGAAAGTGTCAAAAAAGCCCTAATGTGTCGATTTTCGATTTCACCAATAACATCACATTTGTAACCCACCTTGATCTTAATGGCAGTTTACATAGATAAACAGTGCATGTCGTGCTCGGATTCCGATACCGATTTCACCCTCATTAGCAACTTTGAAGGTTGTCAGTGTATTGAAACTGATCATTGGGATTTTGAAGACACAATTGGCGACAAAATTAGTTAAGGAAACGCATTCGGGGGAATTATGGAGCCTTATTGTTTCGAGCCTTAAGCGAGGGATTCAGACAACCATGGTGACAAAGGAGGTGTTTGTCATGTAGATGAAAACGCCGGTTGCATGTTCACTACAGATTGGTAGGTTTTGTTTATCCGTTCAATTGATGGTTTATCAGAAATTTTGTATTCATTGATAAATCAATTATACTACACCAGAATGAATATTACACGACACAGCACAGACACGGCATGGACATGTCTCAGCACAGATGCAGCATGGACACGACGCATCATGGACATGACAGTAGGCCAACACAGGTGTTCGGTTCACTGCTCAAATCACCTGTGTACATGTGCTGGTAGCGAGGTAGAGATGGTGTTAGTTTTGAGCAAAGACAATTTCTTCTGTTTAATCTTGGCCACGTCCTCTCTCAATTGTTGGGGATAACCACGAGATCTAGCCATCTCTGCTGTTTCATAACGGTGCTCTGTAAAATGTTCTGAGCACAAAAGCGAACATTTTGTAAGCCCGATCCATACTCGAGTATTTCGGACAAACCTCGTCCAATTTCTGGAAACCCTCAGATCTTTCGGCTATTGGTGTAGCATGAAAACATCTCGGTATGTGTTACTACAACCACCGAGGACACATCGACCCAGCATATTTGTGGAAAATCGAAAATTATTCACCGTTTGAGCTAAATCTAATGCAATGTAACTCGTAGACAGTATGGATATGGTGGTCGACCTCTTTGAGTGATGCACATCTATTTGTGAAGAAGAAGATTTCGGCTTTTAATTGCAAAATTACAAACTTTATAACTCGCAAATCGGAAAAAGACACATTATATCCATTTTGTCAGTTATTGAAGGAGAGATTACCGTCGAGGTGGTCTGAGCATTTGTGTTCCCTTTAAAGTTATTTATTATGAACATCATTTGCCAATTAACTTTGTAGCTCCTTTGTAGCTTAATTTATTTAATTTAACTCCTTTGTAGCTTAATTTCCATTTTTATTAAGTGGCCTCCATTCTTCCTTCTTTGCTGCTGAGGTATAATTGCAACAAGCATATACCACCTTATTTCAGAATGATAAAGCCAAGAGGAAATTGAAATAAAAATGATAAATAAAGCAATAAATAAGTTTTATGAGTGTTGTATTCGTAAATCGTGTCAAGACATAAACCGGAGGTTGTTTATTTCCACTCCATAGCACAGTACATGCGGAAGCAAAGAACGAGACGAAAATGACAAATAATCCCTGCTTGACCTCTTATGTCACAGAGTAACCCATGAATATAACTCTAGTTGGGTCTATACTCAGTTCCACATCATACCTCCCTTTCACCAGATTACTCTTGACATCACAGGTCATTGTAAGATGGAGTATCGCTTCACAGATCTAGTCTATGTGACCTTTTTCTTGACCTCCCACTACTTCTCGGTGGTGGGGTAACATCCCCATTTACATTCGTAGGTTGACCATTGTCTTGGTCAACATAAGCAGGAGGATAATACATGCATAGGAAATGTCGGTTCCTCCACATAACTTGACCAGAAGCAGTTTTGATGAGGTAATCATGCCTGGTTGACGGATTGTTGATGTTGTCTCTTTGGCCTCATCTGCTGCTGTCTGCCACTCAGGTGCAAATGCACAGCGATCACCAGGTACAGCAGTGTGTATAGGTTTACAAAATACAATTTTGGCAGGGGAACGGCCACCAACATGTGGAGTATTATGCTCTCCAGCAGTCCTGGAAAGGACATGGTCAGTTTTACCATTTTTGGTCGTCTTGGTAGTTGACATTTTAATAGTTTTCACGGCCATCTCTGCATGTCCGTTTGATCTCGGCCAATATGGTGATGATGGGTGATGGATTATACCCCAACAGTCAAGAAATTTGGCAACTTCCCGTGAAGAGAATTGTGGACCATCATCAGTGCACAATCTCATAGGAACGCTGAGGTCTATGAAGCTGCTACAGGCAAAACTATGTGGGCTCAGTATAGGACGAGACCGTCGTCCACCAAAAGATTGTTGTGAATACTTTAGAATTCCTTAACACGAGGGTCAATGGCTCATTTGTTGGAGGGGAAACCATCAGAGACAGTTTACACGAGAAGGCTATAGGTGACGTTGTTGCAAGCAACGTCCCATAGCTTCTTGAGGATGGAATCTCGAAAGGGGTCCCCAGACGGACGATCATCAATTTGTCATGTCATCCTCGATTTTTCAGCCACAAGATCTGTCGTTACCTGGTTCCGTAGCTCCGGCAATGGATCAGTATCTGGGTTGACATCCAGTAACCATACTGAATGCATGTTTGTACCGGTTATCTGCTTCTCACACAAACCAATGTAGGTCTTGTAATTGCTGATAAGTTAAACATGTTGTCTGCACACTGTTGCACACGTACATTGTCTTGACGTTGACTCACCACGTCTGTAAAGGATTGTGTGGATTGTTCCCAGGCACTGCATCGAGGCACCGTCTGCACCGGTACCTCTCATCACCAGGTATGTCGTCCAGATTATTCATGTCGATATCCAGCAGCTTCAGATGAGTAGGGCCAATAACGGTGACTTCCACTCCAGTATCCGGCAGAAAAGTCACTTGTCCATGTGGGTCGTCATCATAATTTGAGACGTCGATCTGAATAAGCGGTGTGCTGTCCAGGTTAACCTGAGTGGTACCTGCTACCAGCACCACATGACAAATCGCTGATTTGGACATTTTTGTCCCTGTTGCTCTGTTTTCGACACACTTTTCCAAAATGTTCAAAAATACCGCATTTCTGACACTGCTTGCCTTTTGCAGGGCACTTGGTCACGTCGGAGTGTGGATTGCCACCACACCTGTCACAATGATTGCTGTCGCGTGTCGGTCGATACGCCGCTGGCCTGCCGAAACGGGGTGCTGTCTTGGCGACAGATGTCAGGTTAGTTCTGCATGTTCCAGAAACCATCATGTCAACCTTTTTACCTGCTTCCTCTTGCCGGAATAAAAGGATTTCTGCTTTGAGATTGAGTTCCGGCTTTGCAGGCAGTTTCTGTCGGACGTCTGGATCGCGAATCCTGGTGATAATCCAAATGACGAAATGGCGATTGACCATCATCTTGTCAAGGTCCCAGTTCGCTGCGATTTCTCGAAGTGCACATAGGAATGAGTCAAAAGTCTCACCTTCCTCCTGCTTGCACTCGTAAAACTTCACCAGATCATGAATCCAATAACGCTTTACCAGCAAGTATGGCTGGATGGCGGTGATCACTTCATCAACCATAGTGTCACCAGTAAATTCCATAGCATTCTTCAACACCTATCTCATTTGGGTGCTCAAACAGTTCCTGAGGGTAGCGAGTTGCTCTTATACTTCCATGTCTGTCGGGCGAATGACGATTGCTTAGTCATTCCATTGCTCCCTCAAGTATTTGAACTCTCTCAATGAAATGTTTTCATTGAGCACGGGTGGATGAGGTATTAAGCTCTTAGACGATGGTCGAGGCGGTTGAAGACGTGAAGGCAATGCCTCACAACAGACGTATATCTTCATCATGGCGTTGCTGTTGTGCTGCTACCTCGTCGGTGAATGCTGCCACGTCTGAGGAGAAACCAGCCTGCTCGGGGTTCGACATCCCGACCGTTGTCGATTGCTGACTAGTTGTTTTTTTTGTTATTCTGGTCTATGCTGCACCTTGGTTGTTCAAGAAAGAACAAAGCTGCCTACTCCATGTTATGTTCGTAACTTCTGGCAAGACACATAAACCGGAGGTCATTTATTTCCAGTCCATAGCACGGTACATGCGGAAGCAGAGAGTGAAACGAAAAAGAAGAATCCCAGCTTCACCCCTTACGTCAGAGTAGTCCATGATTCTAATCATAGTTGGATCTATACTCAGTTTCACATCACAATAGTCAGTTCCACATCACAATGAGAATGATTTTTTTTAAATCAGATAATGATGGTTTCCATTATGTATATTTTCTTCCTCGCTGCAGGCAGGTTCGGTGACCTTGAAGATTTGTACATCGCTCCTTTCGTATTCCATCTCCAGGCGCGGCATGATGTTATCGCAAGGCGCTGAAGGTGGCCCGGCGATGACACGCACTGAAAGGAAATACTCCGTTTTCACTCCGTTTGCTTGTTACCCTCGCCAGAGAAGAGGGTATTGCATTTGAGTTTGTTTGTCTGTTCGTTTGCCCGCACAAAATAAATATGATTTTCTCTGCAACCGTTGGTCCGATTGACAGGAAATTTTCACCATAGGTGCAACTCCACTTTTAGAATTTTTTAATTACAATTATGACATCAAACGTCACGTGGTATAGCCGCCACCTTGGAAAAACTATGCACCTCTATATCTCTGAAAGTGCTGCATAGAAAAAATTGAGACATGGCTCATTGTAAAGAACTCCCCATGGGGAATAAAATATGTTGATGATGACGTTATTGGTCACGTGGTTCGGCTGCCATATTTGTTTTAACACGAAAGCCTTAAACACTGAAAAAAACGTCCTGGCGAGGGTCTGCAATCTCTGATTGCTCTTTCTTGTTTTCCTTCTTGTTTGTTTTCTTTGTTGTTACTTGCCAGAATAGATTCCGGCAAGTATGTTGGTTGGTTGGTTGGTTTGTCTGTCTGTCTGTTTGTGTGCAGTACTCTCGTCTACATCGTTGCACATAGCATCCCCATACTTTACACACATATTTGCCTTGCCCTGGAATAGACTGTGCCCAATTTTTAACTCTCTAGGCCCAAGGTCAAGCTCAAGGTCACCCAAAACGTGAAAATCGTTTTTTGCTAACTAGCAATGGTACCCGCCCTATGGGCGGGGCTTCAATTGGGAGGCCCAAATACAAAGGCAAAATATCAGAAATTGAAGGCTTTTTTATTTTAAACGATTTATATAAACATCCGTTAAATCATATCACACGCAAATCATCAAAATCTAAACAGTATCTTTAGAATTTCAATAATAGTCTTACAGCCGCCATGTTGGTGCTCGCCGTCGCTGCGATGCGAAGCGAAAGACGCCTCAGAGCTGTCACATACTCCCGATATGTGTTTCCTTCATTGTAAAAACTACAAAGTCAACTGTTAAAAGGACTTTGAGCCGAGCTTTGAGCCGTTAAAAGGACGATTAAGTCTTAATCTAAACCTCTCATTGGTTTATAGTGGATACTGATTGTAATGGTAGGCGTGACATCCAATAAGCGACACGCCCAATTCTTGGGCTCGATATTTTGCACTCCTAATGATAATGTTGTATTTCCAGGGTACAATGTTTACAGCTTATCATTCGCAATAATTGATGACCTGGAGTTATAAGCAATGTATTCAAGCCAAAAGCTTTCCCCCCCCCTAACATTGAGGGTGCCCTTCACATGAAATCACTGAATGTCCCTTTAAATTTACTGGTGATATTGTAATATCAAAATACACATTCAGTGTCCTAAAAATTGATATTTTGATACCAATTTTTGCTATCCATGACTTATATAACCCGGGAAATGTGTTTTTAATTACTGGATGGCGGCCATTTTGGATTTTTTGGTTTTACACGAATACGCGTAAAAATTCGCGAGGGCTCCTCGGCTAATATTGATTAATAGGTCATTAGGAGTGTTCATGCCAAATTTGGTGATTTTGTCCACCGTGTAATGGTAATTTTGCTAAGCCACCCTACTACTTTAAACAAAATCGAATCCGCTTTTTCTTGTCACCTACCCAACTCATCCACCAAGTTTTGTCATAACCCAACCATAACTCTTTGATGTATATCCTGCTATATATTGTTTTTTGTCCCATCTCTCAATGGTAAAGAATCACATACAAAAATATAAGCCTGGTGTTTGCTAAACGGTTAGAGTGGCTGGCTTGAGATCAAGCACCTGTCTTCCATTGAAATAACACCAGGTGGGTTGACTCAGCCTGTCATCCTAAAGTGTACCAGATTATTGGTACCAGGCACAGCCAGGTATCTTTCGCACAGTCACATTTCCAGAAATGATGCCGGTCGATGACGCCGGTCGAACCAGCAACCATATGCTGCATATTAAACAGCAACTTAAAAAAAAAAATTCTCATATCTGGATTTTGATCTTCACCAAAATGTAATCAATTCGTCCTTGTCACGCACCCAATCTGTCCACAAAGTTTCATCAGAATTCGTCCATAACTTTGAGATATCCTGCTCACAGACAAACAGACAGACGGGGGTAAAAACATAACCTTCACCCACCTTTGGTGACGAAGGTAACAGGGATCAATATATGACTTTAAAGTAGTGACAGTGGGAGTACATCAAATTCACACTGATAATACAAAAGATTGGAGAGGTTGTTCAAGCCAGGGATTTGCAAGTGCCTAACAAACAATGTGTTGAATGAGGGATGCAACCACTTCACACTTTCTTTCCTGATGCTCTTTGGAGTTGAAGGGACATTTTGTCAGATAAACGTCAAAACCATGTGCCATTTAAACATTATCATTTCATCAGCATGTGGTACTCCTGATGCATTCAAAATTAATTATTTTGCATTTGAGTTTCCTTGTTTATTTTTTAGCTCAACTGAACTTTAGTCTGGTGAACTTATGCGATCGAGCAGTGTCTGCAGGTAAGTCAGTGAGTCGCTCTGTAAACCCTTCAGTCATTATCACTTGAACCAAACACATGATTTTGATGAAACTTGGCCACAAGGTTCATATCTGATGCTACTTGTGATGATATTCGCATGATCTTCTTGGTCTTCCATGAATTTATCACCAAAAAAATCCTTTTGCTACACTTCACTGATGGCTTATTCACACTATCAGTGAGAAATTATCCATTTTTGTCGAAGTTAAACAGGCATCCTGATTTGACACCACAAGTGTTGCATTATGGAGCATATACCATCCCTTGAATGTTAAAGCTGGCTGCCTAGCTTTAAAAAAAAAATTGTGAATGTTAAATTTTTCATACAATGTGAATGCCTTTTGAACAACATTAAGCTTTTTAAAGCTTTTATTCTGAGGCCTTCTCCAAATTTAACATTTGTGCCTTCTGGTCTCCATTCATATCCTAGTTCTGAAAGTTTGTGCCGTTGATTTGTGGCAGGTGAACCCAACATGTTGTAGGTGCAACTGCATTATCTAAATTCCTCCACACCAAGCTCGAGAGTCTCTTATTTCAGACTTATTCTCAGGCCATTGTGCATTTTAAGGGATTTGCATCATCCAGGTGAAAAACTCGAAGAAAAAAGCAATCTAGCACAGCTCTTGGTCATGGACCTCCATAGATGATGGCCTTTTTCTTTTTCAGAATGCAGTAGCTGTCACAGCTGAATGCAAATTTAAGGTGGTAACTAGCCAATCTCTTCCATAAAGATCTCATTGCCATCTTAAAAGAGTTCAACCATGATTTCCCTCTCTCCCATACCCCCTCCCCCTCACCCTGCACCACCACCCAAGTGCTACAGTTGGTTATCCACTGGCACATCACTCCATTTCCAACACTGTCTTGTTTTGTTTAACTTGTTTTGTGAAGGTTGAAAGTTTCTGCAACATTGTAGAGTTGCATTTTTCATTTTGTCATGTTTATGTCATGATCTGTAAATGTAATGTGTTGTTTTCCAGCTCGAGAGAAACTTGCTGTGATGTCTGTGGAGCAAGGATGGACAGAGTCCTACTGGAGCACACACCTGTAAATGTGAAAACTGTTACCACAGCAAGACGTACGGTGGAAACCACCAGCCGCACACAAACTACTGATACAATGACACCAATCGCCCGAACAACAGCCATGGAAAAAATCGAAACAAACACGATGGAAACATTTTCTACAGTGGCAGTCACTTCGGCAACAAATAACCTAGTCTGTGCTGCCCCAGATACAACTAACACAGAAACAACAATTGCATCAACGGCAACTGAAGGAACAGCCATGGGTAAAACGGACGTGAAGTCGTCAGTTCTGCGAGTTGGACAAGTAAGTTCATTGTTGTCATTACGATGGCAAAGCCTTATAATTTCAGGCAAATTGAGATGTAATTTTTTTTTTGTATATGTTTTGTAGTGGAGGGTTGTGGAAGAGCTGGTACTCGTCCACTGAACGGATTACGGTGCAACAGGACATAAGGAACAGTTGAGGGAGGGGGGAAACACCACCAGCAGAGTTGAAGTTTAAGATAGAGGCAGACATGGCCAAACAATGTGTTTTTTGTTTTTTTTAGATCCTCTGGAACGTAGTTCCACGGAGGCCCCCAACAAAAAATATATAACAAGAAAAAATTTCATTCCTTCGAAATGCCAACAGGATTAGAACAGCACTGGGCATCGCTGGGTACCCATTACCCCTGCTGGTATGAAATAACATGAGCATCTCTCACTAGGATTACAAGCATGATAAGCATGAAGATTACAAGCATGAAGCTAATACAATGGCGCGTCATCCGTCCGTCAGCCTTGGCGTTAGCTCTCTTTTGTGCTATAAGCCGTACTATCTCCAAGCAAACCCGATAGTGTTGTTGATAGACAGGATTGTCCAGCTCCGAACACTGCAAGGAGAGGGAAGAGAGACTGCGCTTCTGGAGCAAGCGTGACACTGGGAAAGCTAGGCGTGGCAGGTTGGGTGGAGACGGGCCGTCGCTTGGCAGCTCTGCAGACTTCCACAACCTACCAGTGTCTCGGTTTTTGCTACATGGGCCTGATGCCACGTCCCCTTTATTACCTCGGGCCTCCATGTCTGGTGATGCACAGTGCCCCTTCCATATCGCTCTCTATTGGTCGATGGCCTGGTCCAGGGTCGGGGATTTCCCACCAAGCTAAGGGCTGGTAGCCTAGTTGGACACTCGTAAAGCACATTTAGCATAAAGAACTAAAGTAAGGATGTCAAATAAATGTCAAATGGGATGTAGTTATTTATTTATTTATTTATTTTTACACACACTGGGATAGGTGTGACATTTAAAGCTATGCGAATTAGCGATGCATATTTAAAATAATGTTTAATGACTTGACACTCATTCTAAACACTTATGGGAATAACTACGCTATATCAAGCATGTATTACCCCCGAATGAACCATATCCGCAACAATATATATTGTTACGGGTTAGCTCTCCGGGTCATAAGTGGCCTCTCTTAGTCCTGCTTCCTGACCTTTGACCCTGAAGCTGTCGAGAAGCAGCTAACTCTGAAGCACGATGGGTTTCTAAGCAACCACAGGCGCCGTCTGAAACAACTAAATCTTGCGTTACCTTCCTGGTGGTTTAGTTATCCCAGATGGGGAACCGTACTCCCGACGCCCCACCTTCATTAGGTATGGCCGAGCAGAACCATAAGTGGGACGTCGGCTAGTCTAGCATAGTGAATCAGGTGGGTACAACCTTAAGTCTACTTATTACACTTTGTCTAAATAGCGGAGGAAAGATGATTAAGCAGGTTTGGAAAATTTATAATGTTTTAACAAAGACACGTATCACAAATAAAAGTCTTAACCCCTAGAACGTAAAATAGCCCCTTAAATATTTGGCTTTAACACTAAAACACCGACAGGCGCACCTCATTCAACCGGGAAATTAGATGAGAGAGAGGATAGAGTGAAGAAGAAGCCAGGCATATTGGTGACCCCTTTCATGCCTGCATGTAAACTGGCGGGCCCATGTGGGTCACAACGTGACTGGGAGGGAAGAGTAGGGGAAAGAGGATAGTGGTGTAGCGTGTCGGGAGAGATGCTTATGTAGGCAATGTGTGCACGAGAGGAAATTGTGAGGGTTCGTGTCAGTAACCTGTTCCAATTTTTATTTTTATTTTTAGCTGCGACGAGCAGCTCTATGAGAGGACCGCGTTGTTGTTCTTGTTTTTGTGGTGCCTTTTTGAATGGCGCATGCGCATACACTCGGACGTGCGTTGGTATGAGGTAAGAACATCGCGGACTAAAATCGTGATTTGTTTGAAGAAACCAGAATAAATTTAGCAACAAAGACAACATGAATGTTTTCATATCACTCTCGTTTCACAGAACTTGACACAAATTAGGTGTAATTATTGAATAGCGCATGCGCATACACTCGGACGTGCGTTGGTATAAGGTAAGAACATCGCGGACTAAAATCGCGATTTGTTTGAAGAAACCAGAATAAATTTAGCTGAAAGACAAAAAGACGCTAGTGTATGTGTATAATTTAACGACTGGTCGAATTTGGTAGCGCATATTGCAACGGATATCCTCATGATTCTACACGTCGCAGCTGGTGACCACACTGTGGTCCTTTTTCTCTTGTTTTGTATACAAGATCGAGGCTCGTGTAAGAGCTAACATTAATCACAAAAAAAACAAACGGACACATAAAACATATAATGAAGGGAGCGGGAGACAAGATGGGGAGAGAGGGGGAAGCACACAAGTACAACAGTGGAGAATAGGGACATCGGGAATTCTGTGGAGGGGGAGGAGGCGGGGGAAGGGGAGGGGAGAGGTATAAAACACATGGACACTGCTAGGACCTCAAGGAAAGAAGTCGGTATTTCAAAAAAGTGGATCTGGGGTGAAATTAATGGGGGTAGAAAAGATCAAGGTTTTGGATGGGGGAAGATAAGAGATGGTGGTGAACTGCTGTTTTAAAGACCTGGAGGGAGGAGTGGGATTGAAGAGAGTGAGGGAGTTTGTTCCAGAGGCTGGAGTAAAGAGGAATGAAAGAGTGAAGGTGAGCAGAGAGTCTTGATTTTGGCAGTTTCACCAGAAGAGGGTTGCTGGCAGATCTTGTGCGACCTGTAGGAATATTTGGGGGACAGAGTACAGACAGAGCTGGGGGAGCTAAGCCGGAGAGGAGTCTGTAGACAGAAAGACCACCAACCTACCTGCAGTAAGTGTGTGAAAGGCCCTAGGAGTTAGCTTCATCACGGGAGATTACAATGATGCTGAAAGCTTTGGTTTCAACAGCGTGAAGCCGAGCTAGGTGTGAGGCAGGAGCACCAGCCCAGCGGGGAGAGCAGTATTCTATTGAGCTGCAGATGAAAGCCTTGTATGTCGTGAGGAGCTCAGGTGTGCCAAGGAAGGACTTCACACGACGGAGGATGCCCAGCCGGTGACTGGCTTTGGAGGCCAGCTTGGAAATGTGGTTTTCCAAGGAAAGGGCATGGCAGATATTGAGACCCAAAAGCTTGAGTGACAGAACTTCTTGGAGAGCATTGTTGAGAAAGTAGATGGGAGGGTTGTCCAGTCGGTCTTTTTGGAGCGACATAGTAAGAGTGTGAGATTTGGCAGGATTGAAAAACATGTTCCACTTGTTTGACAAGTCTGTGATTTTGTCAACGTCTGCAGAGAGTGAGGTGGCTGCAGTCTGCCGATCTAAGGGATGAGGTATGCAGCGGCATAGAGTGGAGTAATTTGATGATAACTGGAGTATAGATTAATAATAGTATTCATATTTGATGATAACTGGAGTATGGAGCTACTTAGGACGTTATCCATTCCTTATTTGGGGTTGTTACTCATCCATCGTTGTCCACTCCTTTCATCTGCATGGCCTGTCATTTTTTGTGAACTTTTTTATTTTCTGAATATAACTTTTGTATTTTGAGCACGATCTATATTTCCCACGAGTCACAATTTTGTCTGAATATCAAAATTCCCCAACACTGAGAGTGCGAGTGGCAAATTTAATTGGTCAAATTATTGTTCTCTTCCTCTTACCTTTATAAGTGGTGAGGTCCAAGTGCCAAGCTCCTGCTTTGTCCACGATACTCCTCCACTTCCCTCAGCCAACTCTCTCCACTCTTCAACCACTGACATCCCTCGTCACACAATCCTCCCATCTCAACCACGATCTACCTCTTTTCCTCTTTCCTTGCTCCCTCAACCTATCCGCTCTCTTTGCCATTCTCTCTTCCCTCATTTTCACCAAATGTCCAGCCCATCTCAGCCGGCATTTCACCAATGTCCCCATCAACCTCTTCTGCACACCAATCTGCTCCCTCAGTTAATCTCCTTCTATCCACCCTCTTCAATCCTGCAATCCTCCTGACCCAGTTGTTCTCGCAAACCTGCAGCCTCTGTTGTTGTCTCTCTGTTTGTGCCACCGTCTCGACACCGTAAGGGTAGGCTGGCATTACTCACGTCAGAATTTTTCCTTTCAATCTCTGTGAAATCTTTCTGTCTGTCATTACACCCTCCACCCTCCTCCACGCATTTGCATCCACCTGAATCCTCCTCCGCATCTCTGCCTCTGGCTTACCGTCCCTGGTGGGTGTTTTCCCCAGATACTCAAACCTATTAACTTGTCTGATCTCCTTTCCCTCTAACGTGATATTCATTTAATTTCTCTGCTGCCCAACCCACATCACCTCCGTCTTCTCCATGCTCATCATCAGCCCATGTCTCTCAAATGCCTTCTTCCACTCCCTCAGTACTTCCTGCATCTCCCACCCACTGTCCACCACAGCAAACATAGCATCCGCATACAATATCCTCTCCAGAATATCCTTCATGTTTACCTTCCTGCTTACCAGCTCCATCACCATGACAAACAGAAGTGAGCTGAGAGCGCTTCCCTGCCTCAACCGATGATAAACATCATACTATAAATTCAAGAAGTGTTTGTTTAGTTTTCACTTACATGCACTGCTGAACCGCTAGATGGAATGAGTTGAAAACTGGTGGTTGTACTCGGGGTGTGAACGGGAGGGTTTTATGTGGTAAAACGGGAAGGTTTGTTTTATTAAGTCCTGTGAGTTTATGGTGGGGGGGGGGGGGGGGGGGGGGAGACTTCAATTCTCTCTACATGGAGACCTCCCGGTAGGAGTTAGGGTTACAGGTTACACTAAAAAAAAAAAAAAAAAATACACCAATTCTGGGGGAATTATCCTGTCTGTAAGGACTTCACTAGTGTGTAGAATTGTTAAATTACTTGTGTATCCTCCTCTTTCTCGGTTACCGCGAGCATACGAGCTCGCTTAATTAGACAGGCAGGCAGATTTCCTAACCATTTTTGGGGTGAACCTTGCATAAAGGAGTCACGGATATGGAAAGTGCTAATTTATTATAAAAAGGGTTATGCTGGGTAGTTTGCCGTTGCCTTCCCAGCAGTAGTCGGTGCAGGAATTTGTAATTTGTTTAGGGTGCTCGCGATAGCTCACCTACTCTTCGTGAAGGACACCATGGGATCTTTAACATCCACCAACTAATACCTAGCTTAGAGGGAAGTGTGCATACCTGTAGGCTCTCCTGTCAGCCCATTATTGAGTACATTGTGGTTATCATACATGTTGGTTCTTTTGAAATTTGTTGTATTTAATCTTTGCACTGATTGTTCTTTTACAGGAAAATATCCTTCCAGAGTTGCATCACAGAGGCACTATTCATCCTGCCTCATCTCGTTCTTCCTCGCATTCCTCTTCTACATCTCAGGCTGTATATACTCGTGCCAACCTTTGCTCCTCCTCGCACATACTTTCAGCTGTACTTGTGATTGTAATAGCCATTGCTCTTGCCTTCCTCATCCTTCGACGACTTTCTCGTGAAACAGGATTTTAGTGTTTGTGCCATTCTTTTGACGTCGTAGAATCTTTGCACTATAAGCTGGTAAATCGAATGATAACTTTACATTGATATTTAATGGGGCGAATACGTGTCTGACTAGGATTAATCTACAAATTTGGTGTGATGGTTACATAAATATATGTCTGGCTATGCCATTGATGCAGTCCATCTCACCCCTCCACCTTTTCACCACTCCTAATAGATAAGGGCAGTAACTTAGAATCTGGCCAATTGCCGGCACATAAGGCCCTACTATTCTTGTTGAAAGGTGCTGTGGGATGCAAACAGATGGGAAGGTGGCTTAATGCCTCGGCCGAGGGAATGCCTAGCTCTGAAGAAAACGCCCGAATGCAAAGCACCAAGGTGGTGGTTTGTTGTCGGGTTTGGAATCTATTCCAAATGAGACAGTTCAAAGGCGAGTACCTTAACTCTGAGCTATAGTGTCGGCCTCGGTCATTTAGTAATTCCAACCAATGCGTACGCTTATGCTCTGATTATAAACATTGAGTTTTATTTGCATTATTAACAATTTTCCATGTAATTACTCTATCAGCCATTTTGCGTTGCTTTAGTCTTCGAATTGTCTATGACTACAGGTGGTTGATTTTGGTTTACTAATCTGTAAGCAAAATCCATTTTGGGTTTTGTTTATAATTTATCGCCCGAACAGCTGCTTTTCTTGTACTGTGTTGTCAGAAATCTTAAACAGTTGAGGATAATTGTTATGAGATGTTAATCAAAGAGTAAAATGTATGTTGGAATGTATATGTTTACATTTTGAGTACAATTGGATGTAAAATTATATACTGTAATTATATTTGTCCCACACTTTCAGAACCTTGCTTTTATTTTATTTTCCTGCAATTTTCTGACCACTGATCTCATGTCCTAGTCTCAAAAGACTAATGTGTCCAGTCTGGTGGGTTATCCATGACTGGTTGTTGTTATTTAAGCTTTTGGGTTCACACGACCAATGGGTAACTGTCCTTTTGATGGTCTGCTACAGACAATTTTTGTGTTCCTTGTTCTCCTCGCTGCTTGTCTTGCTTTTCTAATTTGTAATCTCCTATATTTTATTAAATTTGTGTTGAAAAGACATTGGGAAAGTTTGGTTTTTGCTTAATGACAATTTTTAAACTTTGTCATTTAATTTTTTCTTTTTACTTTTAAATTTCAAATTTTGTCGTATAGAGATCTATGTATTACGTCTGAAAACATGACAATGTTTGACCACACCTGTACGCAGTAGTCCAATAAATAAAGGGAGCGGGAGACAGGGGGAGAGAGAGGAAAGCATACAAGCACAAAACAGTAGAGAACAGGGACATCAGTAGATCTGTGGAAGGAAGAGGACCTGTGGGGGAATGGGGGGAAGGAGCGAGGGAAGGGGTACACAGTATAAAGCAAATTACCACTACTAGGAATTTCAGGAAAGAAGTTGGACATTGAAAGAGGTGGATTTGGGGTGAAATTAGTGGGGGTAGAAAAGATCAAGGTTTTGGATGGGGGAAGATAAGAGATGGTGGTGAATAGCTGTTTTAAAGACCTGGAGGGAGGAGTGGGATTGAAGAGAGTGAGGAAGTTTGTTCCAGAGGCGGGAGAAAAGGGAAATGGAAGAGTGAAGGTGAGCAGAGAGTCTTGATTTTGGCAGTTTTACCAGAAGAGGGTTGCGGGCATATATTGTGCATCCTGCTGGAATATTTGGGGGACAGAGCAGGGGGAGATAGGCCGGAGAGGAGTCGGTAGAAGACAGAGACCACCCAAAAAGTTGTGGACGGATTCGGACGAAATTTGGCAGAGAGGTAGTGTATCATCTTTGTCTCACCAGTTGAACAGTGTCATTGTCATTGTCATTGAACCAATGTCATTGGCTTCCCAATCCTTTGTGACAAGGACGAAATGATTAGATTTTGGTGAAGATCCGGACCCGGCTAGTATAACTTTAAAAGTGTTTCTTCAACATTGGGAGATAGGGCCAAAAACGATATGTAGCAGGATATCTCAAAAAGTTGTGGACAGATATGCATGAAACTTGGTGGACAGGTTGTGTGTGTGACGAGGACTAATCGATTCGATTTTGAAGATCTGAATATGGATTCGGATACGAAAATTATTTAATTTATAAGTGATTCTTCACCATTGAGGGATTGGGCGAAAAGCGATATACAACATGATATCAAGTCTCATAAAATAGTCATGTATGACTTTTGACTAAACTTGCGGGACAAGTTGGTTATGTGACAAGAACAAGCTGAATAGATTTTGGTTCAGGTCGGAATCCAGATCCGGCCCATCAGTGGGATACAAAACATAAACTGTTCAGCCTGGCGGAGGTATGCGCTCTACCAAGTGCCGTTCTGGTTTCTAAAGTGTTTCTTCACCATTGAGAATGGGGCCGAAAACGATATATAGCATGATATCTCAAAGTTGTGGACGAGTTATGACAAAACTTGGTGAGTTGACAAGAACAAGCAGATTATATTTTGGTTTAGGGTGTGGCGGAGGTATGAGAGAGAGAGAGACAGAAGAAAGCCCGACTGGAGTTTTCCAAAACACACCTGAAGAAGCCAAAATCCTTCTGGGAGAATGTCCTATGGACAGATGAGACAAAATTAGAGCTTTTTGGTAAAGCACATCATCTCTATGTTTACAGAAAACAAAATAAAGCTTTCAAAGAAAAGAACACCTTGCCTAAAGTCAAACACTGAGGAGGTTCAGTGATGTTTTGGGGTTGCTATGCTGCCTCTGGAACTGGGTGCCCTGAACATGTGCATGGCATCATGAAATCAGGAGATTACCAAGGCATTTTGGAGCGCAATGTTCAACCGAGTGTCAGAAAGCTGGGTCTCCGTCGAAGGTCATGGGTCTTGCAGCAGAACAATGACCCCAAACACACTTCAAAAAGCACCCAGGAATGTTTCAAGACATTTTACCATCAAATATGTAAATACAGTCGCTCGGTAATCCATTTTACCATCAAATATGTAAATACAGTCGCTCGGTAATCCATTTTACCATCAAATATGTAAATAGAGTCGCTCGGTAATCCATTTTACCATCAAATATGTAAATACAGTCGCTCGGTAATCCATTTTACCATCAAATATGTAAGTCGCTCTACCTAGTGCCCTTTTAGTTTGGTATTTGATCTTTTGACCCTACCCCAGTGTCACACTGTCACAGGGTGGAGCCAAAAATTATACTGCTCTCATTCCCTCCTGCCATGCAGACATGTGGTGATCATAACTACCAATTTGGCGAATTTGAGCACAAATGTTTCGGAGGAGATAGCGTAACAGACTGATAGAGCCGATTACAATATCGCCCCGTTAAAAACAAAATCTGAGGGATAATGAGAATCGTCGTAGTATCAATGAGAACCTATCCTGAGATCTTGACCTCACTTTGACCTTGTGCATACTTAACATAGTACACTGTAACTTAGCTCACTGATGTCTATTACTTTAGGATGGGAATGGGAGCTGAGGGTTGAAGAGGTAAATGTAGACCACCCAGGGCTACCTTAATCCATCCCTGATTAATCACAGAAGCAACATCCACCAGGAAAGTTTCTGAAATGTTGCAGGAGATCTCCAGAACTCAGTGCCCCATGAAGCAACATCCAACTTGGGTCTCTCACCATCCTTGGTGTTCTGTGTAAAGATTCACAACTTGGATGAACTCTCAAGCGAGAGAGAATATAACATCGCGCCAAGGATTGTCCAGCCGATTTGTTTGTTCAACAAAGTGGAGTGAGTGGATTACGAGAGTAGTTGTAGCAGTAAAGCAGCAGCAGCAGCAGTAGTAGTAGTAGTAGTAGCAGCCGGAGTAGCAGCAGCAAAGCAGTAGTAGCAGTAGCAATAGTAGCAGCAATAGTAGCAGCAGTAGTAGTAGTAGTAACAACAGCAGTGGTCGTAGTAGTATTAACAGCAGCAACAGCAGTAGTTGTAGTAATAATAGTCGTAGTAGTATTAACAGTCGTAGTATTAATAATTGTAGTAGTAGTAGTACTAATCATAGTAGTAGGAGTAGGAGTAGTAATAATCGTAGCAGCAATAGTATTAATCATAGTAATGTTTTTTGTGGGGGGGGAGGGGGAGGGGTGGGGTTTCTATACAAGATCGAGGCTCGTGAAAGAGCTAACATTAATGACAAAAAAACAAACTGACTCATAAGACATAATAAAGGGAGCGGGAGACAAGATGGGGAGAAAGGGGGAAGCACACAAACACAACATTTGAGAGCAGTGACATCGGGAGATCTGTGGGTGGGGGAGGGTTTGGGGGGATGAGGCATGGGAAGGGGGTGGGGTTGGAGATGTAAAAAAAAAAATACATGGACACAGCTAGGACTTCCAGGAAAGAAATTGGTATTTCAGAAAAGTGGATCTGGGGTGAATTAACGAGGACAGAAAAGATCAAAGTTTTGGATGGGGTAAGATAAGAGATGGTGGTGAACAGCTGTTTTAAAGACCTGGAGGGAGGAGTAGGATTAAAGAGGGTGAGGGAGTTTGTTCCAGAGGCGGGAGTAAAAAGGAATGAAAGAGTGAAGGTGAGCAGAGAATCTTGATATTGGCAGTTTAACCATAAGAGGGTTGCTGGCAGATCTTGTGCGACCTGTTGGAATATTTGGGGGACAGAGCACAGACAGGGCTGGGGGAGCAAGGCCGGAGAGGAGTCGGTAGAAGACAGAAAGACCACCAACCTGCCTGTGGTGAGAGAGGGAAAGGCCCTCAGAATCCGCTTCATCATGGGAGATTCAAATGATTCTGAAAGCTTTGGTTTCAACAGCGTGAAGCCGAGCTAGGTGTGAGGCAGGAGCACCAGCCCAGCGGGGAGAACAGTATTCCATTGGGCTGTGGATGAAAGCCTTGTATGTGGTGAGGAGCTCAGGTGTGCCAAGGAAGGACTTGGCATGACGGAGGATGCCCAGTCAGCGACTGGCTTTTGAGGCCAGCTTGGAAATGTTGTTTTCCCAGGAGAAATCATGGCAGATTGTGTGACCCAAGAGCTTGAGTGACAGAACTTATTGGAGAGGATTGTTGAGAAAGTAGATGGGAGGGTTGTCCACATGGTCTTTTCAGAGAGACATAGTGAGAGTGTGAGATTTGTCAGGATTCAAAGACATGTTCCACTTGTTTGACTAGTCTGTGATTTTGTCCAGGTCTGCAGAGAGCGAGGAGGCTGCAGACTGCCGATCTGAGGGATGAGGTATGGAGCGGCAGAGAGTGGGATCATCGGCAAAGAGATAGAGAGGATTTTCCAGAGTCAGAAAGATCATTGATGAAGACCAGAAAAAGCCAAGGGCCTAGAACACTGCCTTGTGGAACTCCAGCCTGAACAGGAAGGAGAGATGAGAGAAATCCATTCAGGGCCACACGTTGACTACGACCAGAGAGGAAGTCCGCAAGCCATGCGTGGAGATTTCCATGGATACCATAGGAGGAGAGTTTGGTGAGCAGAGCGGGGTGCCAGACCATATTGAAGGCACGTGATATGTCAAGGGAAACGGCTCTAATTTACTGTTTGACATTGAGGACCTCCATCCATTATTGAGACAGCAGAAGCAGCATATCCAGAGTAGAGTGACCTGGTCTGAAACCTAATTGCTGATCAGAGATCAAGCCATTGGAGAAGAGGAAGGATTTGATATCCGAAGCAATGATGGATTCCATGACTTTGCTGATAATTGGGAGCAGGCTGATTGGTCTGTAGTTGCAAGGATCTGTTTTTGCACCTTTTTTGTGTAAAGCGGTGATGTTTGCTGATTTCCAAGATGCTGGCAGATGACCTTGAGCAAAAGAGAGGGTGAAAAGAACAGAGGGAGGGTGAGATAGAGCGGCAGAGCAGGATTTTAGGACCCGTGGGCTGATGCCGTCTGGTCCAGTTGCAGAATCAGAGTCGAGGATTGACAGAAACTTTTCCACCTCGTCAGGAGAGAAGGACACAGAGTCCAGGAGCATCTGGGTTCGACTGGGTAAGGTGGGAACAGAGAGAGATGGGTTTGGGACACAAGATTTTGAGGCAAACACAGAGTTGAGGCATTCAGCTTTTTCACGTATGGAGTCAGCTGTGTAGCCGTTTGAGGTAAGGGAGGGGATGGAGGGGAAACAAACACCAGAAACAGATTTGACCAGATGCCACAAGGATTTGGAAGAGGGAGACAGGTTTGAGAGTTCAATCTTGAGAGTGGAGAGATATTGTTTCCTTGCTCTCCTAAGGGTAGACACACACTTGTTCCGAGCTTTGTGAAAGGAACTGGGATTGCCTTCAGTTGGATTAGCCGTCCATGGGGCAAAGGCAAGTTGTTTCAGGGCAACTGCCTCACCACAAGATTCCGTGTGCCATGGATGGGAGGAAGGGTATGACAAGTGAAGACGAGATGGGATAAATCTGTGCATCAGAGAGCAGTTTACTTTGGAAGAATTCCCATGATAAGTTGATGTCAGGCAGTAGAGATGGGAGACCAGTCCAGATGATTGATGGCTTTAAGACCATGCCAGTTGGCCTGAATGAAATGCTACACTCGTCGATGTTGAGGAGGCTCTCTGACAATGGCTAGAAAGATGTCCACTTTGACAATAACATGATCAGAAGAACCAAAGAAGAAGAGCAGCAGACATTTGCAGGGAAGTTTGTCATAACCAAGTCTAGAAGAGAAGATACTCCATTGACTGAGATCCGGGTCGGGAAATTGACAGATTGTGTCAATCCCAATGAGTCACAGAAGTCCTTTGCTGAGGTGCCATGACTGGTGAGAGAGGTACCCACACCCAGCCAGCTGGCATGATGACAGTTGAAATCACTCCATATGAGGAAGAGAGAGTTGGGATGAGTAGATCGAAGTTGGTCCTCCTGGGGGTGAAAGATGGAGATGGTTGGTTGGTATTATCAGACAGCGTGAAAGATGGAGTCATCACTGATTGGTGGACGGTACAACACACATATGAACAAAAGGTGGGAGCGAAGAGGAAGCCGAAGCCAGAGGTACTCCTGGGGGCGAGGTGGAGAGAGGGCAGTGCAGGGAGAGTGAGGAAGCGTTTTTGATAAATAAAAAAAATGGCAACCCCCTCCAGCACGAGGCTGTGGTAGTAGTAATAGTCGTAGTAGTAGAAGTAATAATTATAGTAGTAATAGTAATAGTAATAATCATAGTAATAGTAATAATCATAGTAGTAGTAGTAATAGTAATAGTAATAATCATAGTAATAGTAATAATCATAGTAGTAGTAGTAATAGTAATAGTAATAATCATAGTAATAGTAATAATCATAGTAGTAGTAGTAATAGTAATAGTAATAATCATAGTAATAGTAATAATCATAGTAGTAGTAGTAATAGTAATAATCATAGTAATAGTAATAATTATAGTAGTAGTAGTAATAGTAATAATCATAGTAATAGTAATAATCATAGTAGTAGTAGTAATAGTAATAGTAATAATCATAGTAATAGTAATAATCATAGTAGTAGTAGTAATCGTATTAGTTATGGTAGTCGTATCGTAATAATAATAGCAGTAGTAGTAGGAGTAGCTTCCAATAATGTATGTTTAAAATATATTTCTAGTTCATGTTCTAAATGGTGTGTAATAAAACCGACCACCGAACGCATTGCACATACATTCATTTAGTCGCATGGTGACGTCTTTAGTCTTTACTCAAAATATCAATCGTTTTTCACAACATGTCGTCATCATCAGGGGGACGGAATTAGTCCCAAATGCTCACCTTATTACGTCGAACCACAAGACAAACGTGTGACAGTCACTTTGGGGGAAACGTGCAGGTGTGCGCCGTTTGATCCCAAAACGGGACGTCGGGCGTACCTCGTTTGACAGTTGAGAGTTCCTACGTACCGGTACGAGTACGAGTTGATATATAATGGCGGGGAAAACGGATTGCTGGCTTCGCCGCTGGTGGAATGGAGGGAAACGTGTTCTTGCCTCAACGAGGTGCGTGTTGTACCTTTTATACGTGACACCTTTACTTTAGGAGAGCGAAACGACGGGAAATAATCATGTCGACCCGTTTGAACACTTCACGTACCGGTAGCGGTACGAAAAGGTAAAGTAAGATCCATTCTAAATTACCGGTAAAAGTTTGTCAAGAAGAACCAGGTAGAACCCGACCTGGTTTAAGTTTGGCGTCTCATCAAACAAATTAAACTACAATTGTTGATGTTCGTAGTAAACTCGTCGATCTTGATCAAGGTTTCCTCCATCTCTTGGAGTGAATGTTACTTGCCTCGTATGGATGTGAACGATTTCGTGGTAGAAGGTTCTCGAATCATGACGTAATTGATGTTCTCGAATCATGTAATTAACGTTCTCAAATCATGATGTAATTAACGTTCTAGAATCATGATGTGATTAACGTTCTGGAATCATTGTGTGATTAACATTCTCGAATCATTATTGTAATTAACATTCTCGAATCATGATGTGGTTAACGTTCTCGAATCATGATGTAACTAACTTTCTCGAAACATGATGTAATTAACGTTCTCGAATCATGATGTAATTAAAGTTCTCAAATCATGATGTGATTAACGTTCTCGAATCATGATGTAACTAACTTTCTCGAAACATGATGTAATTAACGTTCTCGAATCATGATGTAATTAAAGTTCTCAAATCATGATGTGATTAACGTTCTCGAATCATGATGTAACTAACTTTCTCGAAACATGATGTGATTAACGTTCTCAAATCATGATGTAACTAACTTTCTCGAAACATGATGTAATTAACGTTCTCGAATCATGATGTAATTAAAGTTCTCAAATCATGATGTGATTAACGTTCTCGAATCATGATGTAACTAACTTTCTCGAAACATGATGTGATTAACGTTCTCGAATCATGATGTAACTAACTTTCTCGAAACATGATGTAATTAACGTTCTCGAATCATGATGTAATTAAAGTTCTCAAATCATGATGTGATTAACGTTCTCGAATCATGATGTAACTAACTTTCTCGAAACATGATGTGATTAACGTTCTCAAATCATGAGGTGATTAACGTTCTCGAATCATAATGTAATTAACGTTTTCGAATTGTGATGTAATTGATGTTCTCAAATCGTGACATAATTGACGCTCTCGAATCATGATGTAACTAGAACGGGCACTCGGTAGAGCGCATACCTTCGCCGCAGCTACTGTTCTGTACTGTACTAAAATACGATTTTGACCTTTTCGTGACCTTGACCTTTGACCCGATTGCTCCCAAAATCTAATCAAATGTGTCCCGTATAATAACCAATCATCCCACCAAATTTCATGCAATTCGGTTGAATACTTTTTGAGTTATGCGAATAACATACACACACACACACACACAGACATACAAATAAATACACAGCGATCAAAACATAACCTTCCGCTTTTGCGAAGGTAATTAACGTTCTTGAATCATGATGTAATTAAAGTTCTCAAATCATGATGTGATTAACGTTCTCGAATCATGATGTAACTAACTTTCTCGAAACATGATGTGATTAACGTTCTCAAATCATGACGTGATTAACGTTCTCGAATCATGACGTGATTAACGTTCTCGAATCATGATGTAATTACCGTTCTCGAATCATGATGTAATTAACGTTCTTGAATCATGACGTAATTGAGGCTCTCAAATCATGATGTCATTAACGTTCTCGAATCATGACATGATTAACGTTCTCGAATCATGACCTGATTAACGTTCTCGAATCATGACCTGATTAACGTTCTCGAATCATGACGTGATTAACGTTCTTGAACCATGATGCAATTAACGTTCTTGAATCATGACGAGATTAACGTTCTCGAATCAGGATGTGATTAACGTTCTTGAATCATGATGTAATTAACGTTCTTGAATCATGACGTAATTAACGTTCTTGAATCACGACGTGATTAACGTTCTCGAATAATGATGTAATTAACGTTCTCGAATCATGACGTAATTAATGTTCTCGAATCATGACGTGATTAACGTTCACGAATCACAACGTGATTGACGTTCTCGAATCATGATGTAATTAATGCTCTTGAATCATGACGTGATTAACATTCTCAAATCATGATGTAATTAAAGTTCTCAAATCATGAGGGGATTATCGTTCTCAAATCGTGACGTAATTGACGTTCTCAAATCATGACGTAATTGAGGCTCTCGAATCATGACGTGATTAATGTTCTCAAAACATGATGTGATTAACGTTCTCGAATCATGACGTAATTAACGTTCTCGAATCATGATGTAATTAACGTTCTTGAATCATGACGTAATTGAGGCTCTCAAATCATGATGTCATTAACGTTCTCGAATCATGACATGATTAACGTTCTCGAATCATGACCTGATTAACGTTCTCGAATCATGACGTGATTAACGTTCTTGAACCATGATGCAATTAACGTTCTTGAATCATGACGTGATTAACGTTCTCGAATCAGGACGTGATTAACGTTCTTGAATCATGATGTAATTAACGTTCTTGAATCATGACGTAATTAACGTTCTTGAATCACGACGTGATTAACGTTCTGGAATAATGATGTAATTAACGTTCTCAAATCGTGACATAATTGACGCTCTCGAATCATGACATGATTAATGTTCTGAAATCATTATGTAATTAACCTTCTGAAATCATGATGTAAATTAATGTTCTCGAATCATGACGTGATTAACGTTCACGAATCATGACCTGATTGACGTTCTCGAATCATGATGTAATTAAAGTTCTCAAATCATGATGGGATTAACGTTCTCGAATCATGATGTAACTAACTTTCTCGAAACATGATGTGATTAACGTTCTCGAATCATGAGGTGATTAACATTCTCGAATCATGATGTAATTAACGTTTTCAAATTGTGATGTAATTGATGTTCTCGAATCATGACATGATTAATGTTCTGAAATCATGTAATTAACCTTCTGAAATCATGATGTAAATTAATGTTCTCGAATCATGACGTGATTAACGTTCACGAATCATGACGTGATTGACGTTCTTGGATCATGACGTGATTAACGTTCTCGAATCATGACGTGATTAACGTTCTCGAATCATGACGTGATTAACGTTCTCGAATCACGACGTGATTAACGTTCTCGAATCATGACGTAATTAACGTTCTCGAATCATGACGTAATTAACGTTCTCGAATCATGATGTAATTAACGTTCTTGAATCATGACGTAATTGAGGCTCTCAAATCATGATGTCATTAACGTTCTCGAATCATGACGTGATTAACGTTCTTGAACCATGATGCAATGAACGTTCTTGAATCATGACGTGATTAACGTTCTTGAATCAGGACGTGATTAACGTTCTTGAATCGTGATGTAATTAACGTTCTTGAATCATGACGTAATTAACGTTCTTGAATCACGACGTGATTAACGTTCTCGAATAATGATGTAATTAACGTTCTCGATTCATTTTATCTAATTAATGTTCTCGAATCATGACGTGATTAACGTTCACGAATCACGACGTGATTGACGTTCTCGAATCATGATGTAATTAATGCTCTTGAATCATGACGTGATTAACATTCTCAAATCATGATGTAATTAAAGTTCTCAAATCATGAGGTGATTATCGTTCTCAAATCGTGACGTAATTGACGTTCTCAAATCATGACGTAATTGAGGCTCTCGAATCATGACGTGATTAATGTTCTCAAAACATGATGTAATTAACGTTCTCGAATCATGACATGATTAACGTTCTCAAATTGTGACGTAATTGACGTTCACAAATCGTGACGTAATTGAGGCTCTCGGATCATGACGTGATTGATGTTCTCGAATCATGACGTGATTAACGTTCTCGAATCATGACGTGATTAACGTTCTTGAATCATGATGTAATTAATGTACATGAATCATGACATGATTAACGTTCTCAAATCATGATGTGATTAATGTTCTCGAATCATGACGTGATTAACATTCTCGAATCATGACGTAATTGACGCTCTTGAATCATGACGTGATTAACGTTCTCGAATCATGATGTAATTAATGTACATGAATCATGACATGATTAACGTTTTCGAATCATGATGTGATTAACGTTCTTGAACCATGATGCAATTAACATTCTCAAATCATGATGTGATTAACGTTCTCGAATCATGACGTGATTAACGTTCTTGAATCATGACGTAATTAACGTTTTCGAATCATGACGTAATTAACGTTCTCGAATCATGACGTGATTAACGTTCTCGAATCATGCCATGATTAACGTTCTCGAATCATGACGTAATTAATGTTCTCGAATCATGACGTGATTAACGTTCTCGAATCATGCCATGGTTAACATTCTCAAATCATGACGTGATTAACGTTCTCGAATCATGACGTGATTAACGTTCTCGAATCATGACGTCATTAACATTCTCAAATCATGATGTGATTAACGTTCTCGAATCATGACGTGATTAACGTTCTCGAATCATGACGTAATTAACGTTTTCGAATCATGACGTAATTAACGTTCTCGAATCATGACGTGATTAACGTTCTCGAATCATGCCATGATTAACGCTCTCGAATCATGACGTAATTAACGTTCTCGAATCATGACGTGATTAACGTTTTCGAATCATGACGTAATTAACGTTCTCGAATCATGACGTGATTAACGTTCTCGAATCATGCCATGATTAACGCTCTCGAATCATGACGTAATTAACGTTCTCGAATCATGACGTGATTAACGTTTTCGAATCATGACGTAATTAACGTTCTCGAATCATGACGTGATTAACGTTCTCGAATCATGCCATGATTAACGTTCTCGAATCATGACGTAATTAACGTCTCGAATCATGACGTAATTAACGTTCTCGAATCATGCCATGATTAACGTTCTCGAATCATGACGTAATTAACGTTCTCGAATCATGACGTAATTAACGTTCTCGAATCATGACGTGATTAACGTACTCGAATCATGACGTGATTAACGTTCTCGAATCATGACGTAATTAACGTTCTCGAATCATGACGTAATTAACGTTCTCGAATCATGACGTGATTAACGTTCTCGAATCATGACGCGATTAACGTTTTCGAATCATGACGTAATTAACGTTCTCGAATCATGACGTGATTAACGTTCTCGAATCATGCCATGATTAACGTTCTCGAATCATGACGTAATTAACGTCTCGAATCATGACGTAATAAATGGTTCGAACTCCTAACCACGAGTATTATTATTACACTCGATTCACTCTGCTGCGCAAACAAATGACTGAATTACTGGATTAGCTGGATTATGACGTAATTAACGTCTCGAATCATGACGTAATAAATGGTTCGAACTCCTAACCACGAGTATTATTATTACACTCAATTCACTCTGCTGCGCAAACAAATGACTGAATTACTGGATTAGCTTATTGTGAGATGTCGCCTTGTTCTGCATTTATTCACGGTTTGTTCAAATCTTCAAATACTGATGTTCGTCACGAAAATAATTTATTTTGGTCGATTCTGCAACTTAAAATAAATAAATAATTTGTGTTCTGTTCCTCCATCCGCGCATTAAGTATTTTGTGGTATTTTGGTGTCGGTGATGGGGATTTTGATTCAGATCTCGATCACAAGCCACAAAATCCATTGTTAAGAGATCATTTGTAACTTGACGTTTTGTGTGTGGTTAGCTTGCCAGAACGGCGGGGTCGCCATGGTGGCAGAGGTGGTGAAGGTAATGGCTGTGACCAGGTACTCCACCACCAGGTCGACGAGGAGTGTACTGGAGAGAGCGGTGAGTACAGAATGTTCTATAGCTTCAGAAATTTAAACAAACAAAACATGTCGGAAATTTAAAAAACAAACAAAAAACATTTCAAGAAGTAATCTCAAAAGAAACAACCAAGTATTGTAGGAGTTGTAGGACTCCTTTTTAAGATTGCCATTACTGCATTTTTGGACATTTTTATCACGTATTATGACATCTGTGCGGCAAATAGTAACTATTGTTTATTTAGTTTGTGTGCAGCCGGTGTCGGTATCATTGATGGGAGTTTTGCTGTGCCGCTGATGTGGTGCCCCCTGCAGGTTTAGGCTGGAATTTGTAATTTGTTCAGCTTGCGATAGCTCGCCTACTCTTCGCAAAAAAAAAAACACCGTGGGGTTTTTATGATCCACCGACTAATCGAGCAGACTGGGCGCCCAGTTTAGCGTCCATCCGAGGGCCGGTACACACATTGATGAATCACACCAGGATTCGAGCCTACCCTTTACAGCTTGGTTAGGAGAATGTGGAGACCTCTCCACCATCCTGCCAGCCCATTAGCAATTGTATGAAAATGTCTATGTCTATGTCTATGTCTATGTCTATGTTCGAGGTAGATTTAGATATGTAGATATGTAGATATGTAGTGTGGGTTGGTGTAAATGTGTATTGTGTTTGTTGTGGGATTGAGATGGGAAATGTGAAAAGATATCGTAATGGCAACTCTAAAAGAATTGTGGTGTCATTCCCTCCCTTTTCATTCTTTGGCAGAAGAGAAGGGGGGGGGGGGGGGGGAATAATATCAGTAATACAGATGAAACTGCAGATTTATGTGGATGTATCTAATATGCTGTTGTTTCACCATCACATTTGTACTAAACAAATGCAGGGGCGAGGCTGAGCGAGTATGTGAAGTATGTGAAGTTGATTACAACATGAACATTCCCCATCATTGAAACAAACCAACAAGTGACCTTGCAACTTTAGCATACTGTCAGACTTTGCTGGCACCTGTAGTGTAGGATACTATACCTATCATCACAGGCATCAAGTGCAGTTCTCAGTTCTAGCATTGATTCCTGAAATGCTGGTTTGAGGTTAACGATTATAACATCTACTTCTGCTTCGATTGCCTTGCATTCACTACTACAGCTCCATTTCACAGGCTGCTGTTTACCTTTTGTATTGCTACTTTCTGTCTTCTTATGTCTGACTTGCTACTTTCATTTCATTAGAAACGAGAACGGCACTCAGGAGAGAGCATACCTCCGCCTGGTTGGCCATATCACTCAATGGTGAAGAATCACTTTAAAAATGAACTAATTCTCATATCCGAATCCATATTCAGATCTCCACCAAAATCGTATCGATTATTCCTTGTCACACACACTCAGGAAGTGGCCTCAGGAATGGCATCCGGCCATAAAAACATTGCCTCAAACAGGGAACCATGATTGTCATGGGGCCCGCAAGGCTAACCCCCGCTCTAGCGGGGAAAATGGCCTTAAAACGATCATTCATTCATTCATTCATTCATTCACACACACACTACCGATCCACCAACTTTCGTCCAAATCCGTCCACAACTTTTTGAGATATCCTGCTATGTATCGTTTTTGGCCCGATCTTCCAATGGTGAAGAATCACTTTAAAATTCTAGTAGCCGGATCCGAATCCAGATCTTCACCAAAATCTAATCATTTCGTCCTAGTGACATACGCTACATCTCTGCCAAATTTCGTCCGAATCCGTCCACAACTTCCTGAGATATTTTGTTCACAAACAAACAAACAAGAAGACGTTTTGCGAATTGCACGATACTTGAAAAATCATTGCACGATACTTGCAAAATCCGCCCCCTCCCCCCCTCCCCAATTTTTTCCCCATAGATACAGCAAATTGTTCATTTCATCAAGATTACAATTGACGATCTTGATCAAACCTTGGGTCAACAGGATGAAAAGAGATGACTTTTCAGATGAAAAATGATGATTTTAGAAGTTTGACCTTGAGATGACCTTTGACCTTTTGACCTCAAAATAGTTGGTTTTCCAATTCAGTGAGGAAATATACAAATGCTGTTTAATTTTCAAGTCAATTGGACGAAAATTGATGGGTTTTCAGATGAAAATTGATGATTTTGGAAGTTTGACCTAGAGTTGACCTTTGACCTTTTGACCTCAAAATAGTTCGTTTTCCTATTTACTGACAAAATGTGCAAATGCTGTTCAATTTCCAAGTCAATCGGATGAAAATTGACGGTTTTTTCAGATGAAAATTGATGATTTTGGAAGTTTGACTTTCAGTTGACCTTTGACCGTTTGACCTCAAACATAGTTCGTTTCCCAATTCAGTGAGGCAATATGCAGATGCTGTTCAATTTTCAAGTCAATCGGTTGAAAATTGATGGCTTTTCAGATGAAAATTGATGATTTTGAAAATTTGACCTTGAGTTGACCTTTGACGTTTTGACCTCAAAAATAGTTCATTTCCCAATTTAGTGACTCAATATACAAATGCTATTCAATTTTCAAGTCAATCAGATTTAAAATGGCGATGTTAGAAATTTGACCTCCAGATGACCTTTGACCTCAAAATCAATAGGCTTCTAAATTGGGACGACTTATACAACTTGGTGAAGTTTCGTGACGATCGCTTTAGAATTGTGACCTGCAGGCCGGTGACAAACAGACAAACAGACAGATCTACAGATCTAGGCTTTATGGCAGAATGGCCAGACGGAAGCCTCTCCTCAGTGAAAGACACATGAAAGCCCACTTGGAGTTTGCAAAAAAGCACCTAAAGGACTCTCGGACTGTGAGAAACAAGATTCTGTGGTCTGATGAAACCAAGATTGAACTGTTTGGCTTCCGTCTGGACACTCTGCCATGAAGCCCAGATCGGTGGAGCGTTGCAGTGATGGTTGTCCTTCTGGAAGTTTCTCCCATCTCCACACAGGATCTCTGGAGCTCAGCCAGAGTGACCATCGGGTTCTTGGTCACCTCTCTTACCAAGGCCCTTCTCCCCCGATTGCTCAGTTTGGCCGGGCGGCCAGCTCTAGGAAGAGTCCTGGTACAACGGATAACAACAATTGTGCATTTTAAGAGAAAAGCATGAAATTTCTAACATCGTTAGTGCATACCATAAGGTTTATTTTCAGATGTGGAGGGAAGTCAGATTTGACCTCTGAAGACCGTGAGAGGTCAAATCCAAAATGGCCGCCAGTCCACCGAGTCTAATGTTCAAACGCGCTTAATTCAGTATCATTTTTGCCCCACCCCCTGTGCCAGGGTCAAAAGGTCAAATACCAAAAAGGTAATTACAGGCACATTTTAAGCCTTTTAAAAATTAAACTTGATATGATAAAAAATATATGCATGAAACATGTAACGATTTTTTTTTTGACCCCTAATTAATGCCCCCGGGGTTGGGGACTTGGGGTCACAGAGGTCAAAAGGGAATATTTTTTGAACTCATTTTGATATTGGGTCATTCCTGGTGGAACGTTTTGCCATTTTCAACTTTATTTAGGTGAGAAGTGTGGGGATTTGCGGTGGCGCGCCATCGACTTCCCTCTGGTTTTATAGTACAGTATACTCGTCTCGTCTGTTTTGTCTTTTTGCTGGATGTTGCTGTGCAGTGCCGGAAGGTAATCACATTTTCTAAGGCGTAAATTTTATTTGTAACAGGCGTCCACGACCTGTGGAGTGTACTGGAGTACATACATGGGAGTACAAACTCCCATGCTGTGGAACGTCGGCCAAGGTCCTCACTTTTCCACCTTTATTTGCTCTTACGTTTGTTGGCCCCCGTCGCACCGCGGAGCGAAAGGGGGACTATGGTTTTCCCCTCCGTCCGTGTGTGCGTGCGTGCGGTGAACCTTGTGAGTGGAATATCTTGAAAAATAAACCAACTACTCACTTCTAATCTGGTGTGCGACTGTATCTAGGCATAAGGAAGAACGCTATTGAAAATTAGGTCGCCACGTCAAAATCCAAGATGGCCGCCACCATGTATGTCTGAACCTTGTGAGTGGAATATCTTGAAAAATAAACCAACTACTCACTTCTAATCTGGTGCGCGACTGTATCTAGGCATAAGGAAGAACGCTATTGAAAATTAGGTCGCCACGTCAAAATCCAAGATGGCCGCCACCATGTATGTCTGAACCTTGTGAGTGGAATATCTTGAAAAATAAACCAACTACTCACTTCTAATCTGGTGCGCGACTGTATCTAGGCATAAGGAAGAACGCTATTGAAAATTAGGTCGCCACGTCAAAATCCAAGATGGCCGCCACCATGTATGTCTGAACCTTGTGAGTGGAATATCTTGAAAAATAAACCAACTACTCACTTATAATCTGGTGCGCGACTGTATCTAGGCATACGGAAGAACGCTATTGAAAATTAGGTCGCCACGTCAAAATCCAAGATGGCCGCCACCATATATGTCTGAACCCTGTGAGCGGAATATCTTGAAAAATAAACGAACTACTAACTTCTAATCTGGTGTGTGGGTGTGTCTCCAACCCACTCGCAAATATTATCGACTCTTCCATGTTTCCTGCGTCTTCCACTTTGTCAACTCACATCACTTCACCGACGGGGGACCTAGGCGTAACGCTTGTTTTCTCTGCAACCTCTTGAGCGATTGACACGAAACTTTCAACATGGGAGCGCCTACCCATGGAGAGTTAGAAAAGTTACATGATGATTGGATGGAAAATGTGGCCGGCATTCCACAGGTATGGGTTGCAGGGTTTTTCACGTATCAGGAATAATTTGGTCTCGACCTCGCTTCGCTTGCCTTGGCAGAATTTTTTTTTCCGCCAGCTGTGAAATAGTTATTTTATAGGACCAATTGTATTAAGAGGCCAATAAGAGCACAGCCAATGATGTTAGAGTCGCGAGATAAGTGGGATGGAGTTTGGGAAGTCGGGCGGTGACGTTATGGTCTGGTAGACTCCTGTAACCGAGTAGACGACACACATGTGACCAGGTTAGAGCTTCTAGCAGGGTTGACTCGAGGCAGCCGTTTCAAATTAGTTTAGAAAAAATAAAACTTTCCAATTTGTTCTTTATAGGCAGGTGTTACATAATAAAGTGTAGCTCCCTTGGATGGATATTAAGCCGGTGTCCTGTTTGTAAGTATTATTGGTGGATATTAAAGATTCCACGTTGTGCGTTGACAAAGTAGGCAAGTTATTATTGGCATCCTGTCCAAATTCTTGCCAGCTCGAGTCATCAGGCTTGACCAGCCGGTTCATCGAAAACTTGTGCCAGGTGTATACGCTCTGAGCTGCCAACTCCGGCTTAATGGGGAATGGCATAAGGCGGAGATACTTGAGAGTAAAGCTAACTTGTAAATAAAGATTAACTTTAAGAAGATTAAAAGATTAAAAAATCTGTGTAGGTCTGTCTAATTGTACCATTTTTGCTTCTTGTAGAAGTTGATTGTGATGAGGCACCACTTTAGTGACTAATAGTTGTGATTTTAAATATGTGCACATTAGTTTAGTCAATTCGTACACGAGTTTAGTCAATTCGTTTATTTTTGGAAACAGGTTAACACTGTTTGTTCTTCTATGCACGTTCGCAGTGCGAGTTTGAACTTACATTGTAGTTTGATTGTATTAAAGTAAATTGATCATGATACATGTGCACATAGTTGAGGCTCATGGAAGAGCTAGTATCAGTACACTGAATGGATCAGGACACAACAGGACAAAAGGAACAGTTGAGAGGGGGGGGGGGGGGGGGGGGGATGCACCAACAGTGGAGTTGCAGGTGAAGGTAGAGGGAGACTTGGACAATGAGTGTCGGGAGGAATGAGGGTCAGGAGAGGATGCATTGTGTGGATACTGGATGGGAAACTGGAAATTTAGGAGGGATTTGGATGGGTGATGGGGTGGAGGGGAGGGTTAACGAGGGGAGAATAAATCATGGTTTGGATTTGGGGATGATCTGAGATGGTAGTGAACAGTTATCTTGAAGACCTGGAGGGAAGAATGAGATTGGAGAGATTGTGGAAGTTAGATCCACAGGTGGGAGAATAGAGTAACAAATGAGTGGTGGTGAGCAGTGATCCTGGTTTTAGGTAGTTCAACCAGAAGGGGGTTGATGGCGGACTGTGTGAGCCCTGCAGAAACCTGGGAGTTGGAAGGTGGGACAAAGCACTGAAAGAGCAGAGGGTGCAAGACCAAAAAGGGGGTGATAGAAGACAGAGAGACCACCAACCTGTTTGCGATGGCGTAGTAATAGTCCCATACACTCAGCTTCATCGTGCAAGAGTGCCATAATCTTGAAGGCCTTGGTTTCCACTGTGTCAAGCTGAGCATGGTGTAACGCAGGGGAGCCAGCCCAGAAGGGAGAGCAGTACTCTATAAAGCTGTGGATGAAGGCCTTGCAGGTGGATAGGAGGGCAGGTGTGCCAAGTGTTACGGACTTGTTCTGTTCTACAATTGCATTGGTGTGGTTTTATCATCGTTTATTAGAACACTCAAAATAACAAATCTTTCTGCCGTGATCCCGGACGAGCCCCCAATTTCTGTTATGTGTTACCTTCCCAAACTCCCATTACGTTGCCCCTCAGAGTCTGGAGCGGGAACACGGCAGAAAGATTTGTTATTTTGAGTGTTCTAATAAACCATGGTGAAAAGACACCATGATAATGGACGATCATCTTAAACAAATTCATGCATTCTTCAGGAAATTGACCGAGGCAAGGTTGCCCATCAACTTATCTAAGAGTGAGTTGGTAAAAGCACAGGTGGTGTTCCTAGGCCATGTAGTAGATCAGGGTCAGGTGCAACCGGTGACAGCCAAGATAGAAGCCATTGATCGCTTCCAAATTCCAAAAGGGAAGAAGGAGCTTATGAGATTCTTGGGTATGGCTGGTTGGTACCGGTGGTTCTGTAGGATTTTTTCTGACGTGGTAGCACCTTTAATGAATTTGCTGAGGAAAGAGACCAAGTTTGTTTGGGATGACAAATGCCAGGCTACCTTTGCCCAAGTCAAAGCGATATTGATGAGCTCTCCTGTCCTTGCAGCGCCGGATTTTCGAAAACCTTTCAAGTTGGCCATCGATGCAAGTGATGTGGGGGCTGGGGCAGTTCTACTCCAGGAAGGTGATGATGGCATTGATCGCCTGGTGTGTTACTATTCGAGGAAGTTTGACAGACATCAGAAAAATTATGCCACTGGGGAAAAAGAGACCCTTGCTCTTCTACTAGCTCTACAGCATTATGAAGTGTATCTGGGAACTACTACCTTTCCTATAAAGGTTTTCACTGATCACAACCCCTTAACCTTCATTTAAAAAATGAAAAATAAAAATCAGAGGTTGATGAGATGGAGCTTTTCTTTGCAAGAGTTCGACTTGGAAATTAGGCATGTGAAGGGCAGAGACAATGTAGTCACCGATGCTTTATCCAGAGTGAATTAACCTCGAGGGTTCCTGTGTGTTGTTTGGAATTTTTGTTGCTCATGGGATTTGATCAGCCATAGTTTTGATTTGTAGTTTTATGGGTGTGAGTGTTACTTTTGGTTGTTAAAGATGCGTTTTGTATGGAAAGAAAGTTTTCACCGTGTTCAAACTTTCTTCCTTGAAGGCGGGGAGTGTTACAGATCCGTCACTTCCGTTTTTGTTGTTATTATATACTTGTAGGATTTTTCGTTTCAGGTAATATTGTTGTTAAGATTTTTGTGTGAAATGGAGATGACTTTAGTAAAAGGTGAAAATAAATGTTTCTGGAGGAAAAAGAAAAAACGCGGCAAAGAAGCAGGAAGAAGAGAGAGGATGAGACGGCCATGAGAGAGATACAGCCGCAAAGTCGCATCGGGGCTGCGAGCGGATTTCTTTGATATTGATCGCGAATGAGTTGAGGCTTCCCGTGAAAGGGAGTGCCCATGACATCGTCCTCTATTGCAATTGCCATTAAACCTGCGTCTCAGGTTTTATCACCAAGTGTGAGTTATTGTTGGAGAGACATCAAGGGCCTTGTTACGACGTTACGTGCTCCTCCCCAAACCCCGGTCACCTCCGAGTGTACCTCCGGTGTACCTCCGAGCCCCGAGAGGAGTCACGGCAGAAAGATGTGTTATTCTGTATGTCAAAGATCAATGGTGAAACCACACCAATTGTTACCAACAAACAAGTATTGTATTAAGATCACACAAGAATAACAGTACAACAACAATAGTAATCAATTGTACAACCAATATATATTTCCTATGATGGTACCATCAGGTTCGTACAATATAACTCGCTGTGCTCCAAGTGAGCAAAAAGAAGAACATTCCCAATGTCTCTATTCTGGCATCAAGCCAAAGTCGATCCGCTCCAGTGATCGTCAGAACGATGTCTAATCGAGACCAGAATCCCGTTCGGATGACAGTCACAGTCACGCTGCCAAAGCTGCGCAAAGGTGCCCTCAAGGCGACTGGGAAATCACACCCTCGGGTATGGACGTTCCACGGCTCCCAATCGGCGAACCGCAGATTTCCGACTCAAAAGCCACGTTACACACACATACCAGATTAACGTCTGGATGCAGTGAAAATGGTTAAAGCGAGGTGAAAAACCTTGAGCGATGCGCAAATCCTGTGCGAGGTAAAATGGCCAACGGCCCGTTCTCGTGGCATAACGGCACTCCGATGATTCTCGTCGGAATCAACCGCAAAACCTGTCATGCAGGTTTATCTGTCACAGCGATAACAACTCGGTCGCAGGAATCCCTTTCCCAGGAAACCCAAAGTTCACACGTGACCCTCGTTCGCCAACGTTCGCTCAGGACCTTGAAGCAGCTCGGCTTCTTGTCCGACTCACTCGCTCCGCCTTCTCTTCCTCCTCTTCCTCTTCGTCGTCGTCCGGTTCCGGTTTCATTTAAAACATTAACTTTTTTACCTTTTGAAAATAGTAATCTCTATTTCCCTTAAACGACAACAATAATAGTACATGGAATCAAAAATGTTTACAGTGGATGAAAACCACAACGGAAGTGACGAATCCGTAACAGGCCTCCATTACAGGCCGATACGCCATTTAGTTCTCGAAGAGGCTGTCCGCTTGGTGCATCTTGTTTTGTCATTGGGATTCCCATATCAACATCATTGTGTTGATCGCCGTTGGTTTCCATATCGGCTCAATTCCCATATTGATCTCTCACCTCGTAACTCCTCATCCACAGCCGCGCCAATACCTGCCTGTTGTTTTGCCGTTCTGCACGATTTTGACCTTCACCGCGTTGGGATTTGTGCATGGACTTTGTGGAATGTTACATTCCACTCATGTTGGGTGTATCGTGAGTTTATTGCTTTGAGAGCATTGGGGGAATGATGGTACCATCATATGTATTATTCATTTGATGCAAGTGACATTTTCATTGTACTTTCTTTCACAGTGTTATTATTGTGTATGTGAGAGTTCTTAATACAATTACTTGTTCTGTTCTACAATTGCATTGGTGTGGTTTCGCCATAGTTTATGAGAACACTTCCAAATGACAAATCTTTCTGCCGTGTTCCCGCTCGAGACTCTGAGGTGCACCGTAACTGGGGTTTGGGGAGGTAACGCGTAACACAAGGAAGGAGGATGCCCAATCGGTGGCTGGCATCGGTGGCCATCTTTCCCCAAAAAGATCGTGACTGATAGTGAGACCCAGGTAGTTTGAATGACTGAACTTCCTCAAGAGAATTGTTCAGAAAGTAAAGGTGGAGGGGCGGGGGGAGGGGAGGTTGCCCGACGGTCCTTTCGGAGAGAAAGTGAGAGTGTGAGATTTGTCAGGATTGAAAGACATATTCCAAGTGTTTGACCATCTTGAAGAGGCTGCAATATTCCTGTCTGAAGGATAAGAGATGTCACAGCACAGGATGGAGTCATCAGCAAATAGGTAAAGGGGATTTTCCAGAAAGTCAGAAAGATCATTAATGAAGATCAGGAATAGGACTGCCTTGGGGCACTCCAGCCTCGACAGGGAGAGGAGATAAAAGGATTCCATTGAGAACCAAATATTGGCTACGAGAGTAGAGGAAGTCAGTAACTCCTCAGTCACATTTGCTCTACGGCTAGGATACGGCGGCCGTACCCCCCCTAAATTGACAGAAACGTGCGGCGGCCGCAGAGTTTCTGAGGTGGCCTCAGGGTGGCCCTAGGGCGTATGGCTATCTTTTACAGGCCGTAGGGGTCGCTGTGGAATTATAGCGCGGAGTTATAACTTTTTTCATTTCTAGGTTGGCCGTAGCAATTCGACAAGCCGTAGCCATGACGATATGAGATATGATATACATATGAAACAGAACTGGTATATATACCCACTCGTTACCGTCCGTCTGGCCGCACGTTCACCTTAGGGCCCCCCTGCGGTCGCCTTGCGGGCACCTTGAGGCTACCTTGCATCTGCCTTGAAAATTCTATGGCCGCCGCAGGGACGCCCTAAGGTCACCGTACGACATTAAATCAAAGACCGTACGGCACCCCCACGTTTTCGGTCTCCACAATTTCTAAATACCCCGTGCGGCTACCCGAAAAATAAAAACATATGTGACTGCTACATTGTGTGACCGTGGAAATACTGCGGCCGCCCTATAATTGCTAGTGGCCGTAGATTGTTTAGACCCTACGGCCGCCGAGCCAAATGTGACTGAAGCATAATCCATGTGGGGAGATGGCCTTGGATTCCATAGGCAGAGAGTTTGGAAAGTAAGGCAGGATGCCAGACTGTATTGAAAGCATGATATATGTCCAGAAAGACGGCCCTGATGTCATGTCTGACATTGAGAGCCTCCATCCATTGTTGGTCGAGTTGAAGCAGCATGTACAAGGTGGAGCGACATCGTCTGAAACCAAATTGGTGATCTGAGTTGAGGTTGTTGATTAAAAGGAAGCATTTCATATTAACAGCGATGATAGATTCCATGACCTTGCTGATGATTGGAAGTAAGGTGATAGGTCTGTCGTTAAGGGGATCAGTTTTTGCACCTTTTTATGTAATGCAGTGATGTTGTTGGATTTCCAAGCAGATGGAAGATGACCTATGGCAAATGACAGGGTGAAAAGGCCAGATAGATGATGCAATTGGATCACTGCGAGGTCTTTTGTACTATCGGAGCTACAGTGCATCATTTTGTTGGCAGTCAGTTGGACTTCAAGGACCACCCAGTGATCTCAACTCATGAAAGTACTTACTTGACCACCCAGCTCATGAAAGTACTTACATTTGTCTTTAGGTTATAGTTTCCATATTAAACAGGATATAGTTTTTTTCTTTATTTGGCTGATTTTTTTTGTGGTTGTAATGAGCTGGTTAACTTCTGATAATTTCATCATCAAATAAACCATTATTTTTTTTTGTATACAGAATCGAGGCTGGTGAAAGAGCTAACATTTATCACACAAAAAAAAAATCTGACACACAAAGTATATAATAAGGGGAGCGGTAGACAAGATGGGGAGAGAAGGGGAAGCACACAAACACAACATTTGAGAGCAGGGACATCGGGAGATCTGTGGGAGGGAGAGCGCTTTGGGGGAGGTGGGAGAGGTATACAACGTATGGACACTGCAAGGATTTCCAGGAAAGAAGTTGGAATTTCAAAAAAGTGGATCTGGGGTGAAATTAGCGGGGGTAGAAAAGATCAAGGTTTTGGATGGGGGAAGATAAGAGATGGTGGTGAACAGCTGTTTTAAAGACATGGAGGGAGGAGTTGGATTGAAGAGAGTGAAGGAGTTTGTTCCAGAGGTGGGAGAAAAGAGGAATGAAGGAGGGAAGGTGAGCCGAGAGTCTTGATTTTGGCAGTTCAACCATAAGAGGGTTGCAGGCAGATCTTGTGCGACCTGTAGGAATACTTGGGGGACAGAGCACAGACAGGGCTGGGGGAGCAAGGCCAGAGAGGAGTCGATAGAAGACAGAAAGACCACCAACCTGCCCTCGGAGTCAGCTTCATTGCGGGAGATTCCAATGATTCTGAAAGTTTGGTTTCAACAGCGTGAAGACGAGCTAGGTGTGAGGCAGGAGCACCGGCCCTTAGCCGTGATAGTGATACGAAGAAAAACTCATTTTAATTGATTGTTATATTTTGAAGATGAATCGGAAGACAAGTTTGCCATTTAACAGTAATTTGTCTCTAAATCCATCCCTACCACGCATGCACAGAAAGGAGTGAGATAATAGTTTTACTCTGTTACCTGCCTGTTAGGCAAACAAAATTGAAAATCATTCCAAACAGTAAACTTACTGTTTTTAGGGATGTCATCAAGGACACTAACAACAGGTACGAAGAACTAATGTAATGCGTTAGATAAGAAGGTGATGGAAGAGACACTGCCTCAGCGCTGCCTTTGACACCATCGATCACACCATCCTCCTCACCCGACTTGAATCCACCTTTAACGTTACCGGCACTGCCCTCTCTTGGATTAAATCATACCTCTCTGACAGACGCCAGTTCATCTTCATCAAAAACTCCAAATCCCCCACTGCTCCCCTCCCCCAAGGTGTCCCCCAAGGTTCAGTTCCTGGCCCCCTCCTCTTCATCCTTTACCTGTCCCCCCTCGGTCACTTAATCCGCCGTCATGGTCTCCAATTCCACTGCTTCGCCGATGACATCCAGCTTTTCATCTCCACCAAGTGCGTCTCCACCGACACCCACTCTATCCTGACAAACTGCATCTCTGAAATAAAATCCTGGCTTCAAATCAACTTCCTCAAGCTTAACTGTGATAAATCTGAAATAATCATCATTGGCCCAAAAACGCTCACAAAATCCACCCATAACTTTGCCCTCAACATCGACGGTATCCCAGTATCCACCTCCCCTCACATCCGGAATCTTGGCGTCATCTTTGACCAAACCCTCTCCTTCGACAAATACACTAAACAGATCACAAAGTCAGCCTTCTTTCACCTGAAAAACATTGCCCGTCTCCGCTCATCCCTCTCCTCCACGGCTGCAGAAACCCTCATCCACGCCTTCATCATCTCCCGTCTGGACTACTGCAACAGCCTCCTCTATGGTTCACCCTCAATAATCACCAATAAACTCCAATACATTCAGAACTCCGCTGCCCATCTACTCACCCATTCCCGGACCCATGACCACATCACCCCCGTCCTTTACAAGCTTCACTGGCTCCCCATCTCCCAGAGAATCCAGTACAAAATCCTCCTCTTGACCTACAAAGCCCTCCATAACCTGGCCCCATCCTACCTGGCTGACCTCCTCTCCAGACACACTCCCAACCGTAACCTCCGCTCTGCTGGTACCAACCTCCTGACCCCCTCCATCCGGACCAAATTCAGATCCTGGGGGGACAGGGCCTTCTCCATCGCTGCTCCCACCCTCTGGAACTCACTACCTCACACCATCAGAGACTCCTCCTCACTCACCATATTCAAAACATCACTAAAGACCCACCTGTTCAACACTGCATTCAACATTCAACCCACAGCATTTAACCCCTGACTATCTCTTCTCCTTCTCCCTCCTTTTGCTTTAAATATTTCCCTATTGATTCTTGTCTTTTTGCAATTGTTGTTTCCATGTGTTGTTATGCATTATGTTTTCCACTCTGTCAAAGCGCCTTTGGGCTTCTTGAAAAGCGCTATACAAAATAAATGAATTATTATTATTATTAAATGGTGGTAAAACTGGAATTATTTAATTTATACAACTTTTACATTCTTTCTTTTATTTAAATTTAATTATATTTTTGAATATTGCGTGGGGTAATGTATTCTATGAACTCTCTCGTTGTGAAAAGTTACTAAGGGTTTTTTTTTTTTTAATTCTTGTTCAGAACCAGGGAATGTGGCATAATTTCATTCCATCTGGTGTTGTTGAAAGCTACTAAATACACCGTCTCAAACACCTCCTGTTTATCCACAGGGTCTCAGAAACCATCTCCTGTCTTCCTGATCCCTACATTGATGGAGTCCAGGAAGGGATGGGCTGGAGCTTGGGAGTCAGATGAAGCTGCAAAGCCTCTGGGAGATGAAGAGATCACCAAAGTTAATGTAACTCGAATCTATCTCAAAGGTCACTTCATTGGGACATCCCGGTGGTTTTCTTCTGTGGAGAGAGTAAACACCAGTGGCAAATAAGACTTCGGTTAATGCAACTCAAAGGGTTCGCAACTGATAAAAAAAACAATACATGCTTAAAATTAGGGTTTAGCAATTTATAGTTAGCAAAACAAACATTTTTGTTTTTTTCCATTGTGCACTCGTGTAACGTCTGCTTTCTCTGACCATATTGCTCATCTCACAGCATAGTGTGTGACATCCTCGGTGATAGGTACATGTTTGAATCCATTTTATTAGGCAATAAAAAATATTCTAAAACAGATGCTTTCTCATCGCAGTCCCTCATTCTACACTACGTCAACATACTAACTGGCAGACCAGGTATTGTGATTATATATAGGAATTGGCCATCAATGTATGTGGTACTTATATGTTTTGTTGTTGCTCCGTTGACCGGTTCAGTGTTTGGTTGCCATTAGTTGTGTATTTATCCATGACATTGTAGATTTCCATGTAGCAGGGTTAGCTGTGAGCAGGCTGCCATTTTCCATCCCAACAGTGAAGCCATCTGGTTTTGACTTGCCATGGAAGGCCCTAAATTGGATATGAATGGGGCATGGACTCTGCAGCCACTCGATGCATAAGTGGCATATTTGGAGTTCCGCAGGATGCGACTGTGTCAACCATGATCAACATATGGATCGCTTAACACCACACCTCTCTAAACAAATTTGTGGGTTACATTGCTGAGATAACCTTCCTCTGTTCAAGAGCATTAGACGACTAACTAACCTCAAACTGGATTTTTTTTTTGTGCCAAACCCACCATGAGAGAGACAGACAGAGAGGTCTTTTTGTAACCATTTTCGTCGTTCCAAATGAGGTCTTCCATAAATAAATACATAAGAACACTTTTTCTCGTATTGGAATTTTCATGCTGAAAATAAGAATGATGGAAAATCTTACCTTACGGGGATTCAACACAATTTGGTGGCAGAACTTAAGAACTTTAAATGCAATTATTGCACAAAGTTTTGTCCAAAGGCAATTTGATTTCGCGGTCAAAAAAAAGAATAAAAAAGCCTGAATTTGAGGAATTTCTGAACTATTTGTGTTGTCAGATTATCCATGAACATGCTCCATTGCCACAGGATTGCCTCTTCTGAAGCAGATCCGACCTTGTAAATGCATTCTGTTTTGCCATCGTCTTCCTCGTGAAGTTTGGGATTTAAACCTGAAATCACAAGATTCATAATACAGAAGCATAGCCCAGTTGAGCCAACCCAAGACCCATGTATTTGTACACACAGTTTTTTATTAGACAGAAACATTGATTCCTGGGCTCAATTTACATTGAAAGGGAGTTTAAGTGTTTGAGCTGTGTACGTACGTGTTCATTTGTGATGTCGTAAGCACTACGGGGAAAACCAAGGAGTATTTACGAGGCGCAAGTGTAATTCTTTGATATTTATGGCAGATTTGTCAAGATTATAATCCGAGAACAATATCGCTATTCATGTGGTAAATACCGTACATTTTATGAAGGTATTTTTGGATTGGCACCTTGCATCAGAAATCTTCGATATGCAGCAAATTTAAACATTCTCATCACATCTCGCCATTTAAACTTGGTGTTTGCGTTCTTAAGCAACAAACTTCAGGTAGTAAGGTTCTCATTGGCTTTTGAGCCATAAATCTTCCCTTCAGTCGTTTTCAATTGGACACTCCATTTATCTTTCTCTGGTGAAAGACAAAACAAAAAGCAAGGGAGAAACGTTATTACAATGATATATATATATATACGCGCACGCACGCACGCACACACACACACACACACACACACACACACACACACACACACACACACACACACACACACACACACACACACACACACACACACACACACACACACACACACACACACACACGTGGGCAATAACGTGCTTCATACATAAGTACATAATATAAGCTTAGTGATTATAGGCAAGCATCACCGATCTCCTGCTAAATATCAATTTAGGTTTATTACTTGCAAAACCGAAGATTTTTCAAGTATATTGGTCGGTTGCGTTTATGGTTCTGTTTGTTTGTTTGTCTGTTTGTTTGTCTTTGTTTGTCTACAAACAAACAAACTTTGTTTCTTTGTCTTTGTTTGTCTGTTTGCCTTTGTTTGCCTACAGGTCACAATTCTAAACCGATCGTCACGAAACTTCATCAAGTTGTATAGGTCGTCCCAATTGAGAAGCCTATTGTTTTTGGGGTCAAAAGGTCAACATAGCCCAAAGGTCACCAACTTTGCCAATTTTCTAAAATCCTCAATTTTCATCCGATTCACTTGAAATTTGAAGAGGACTTGCATATCTGCTCACTGAATTCAACCAAGTATATTTGAGGTCAACATAGGCCAAAAGGTCAACATAGGCCAAATTTCTAAAATCCTCAATTTTCATCCAATTGACTTGAAATTTGAAGAGGACTTGCATATCTGGTCACTGGATTCAATCACCAAGTATTTTGAGGTCAACATAGGCCAAAAGGTCAACATAGGCCAAAAGGTCAACATAGACCAAATTTCTAAAATCCTCAATTTTCATCTGATTGACTTGAAATTTGAATAGGATTTACATATCAGCAAACTGAATTCAACCACCCACTATTTTTGAGGTCAACATAGGCCAAAAGGTCAACATAGGCCAAGTTTTTAAAATCCTCAGTTTTCATCCGATTGACTTGAAAATTGAACAGCATCTGCACATTGTGTCACTAAATAGGGAAACTAATTATTTTTGAGGTCAAAAGGTCAAAGGTCAACCTTACAAAATCATCATTTTTCATCTGAAAAATCGTCACTTTTCTTCCTGTTCACCCAAGCTTTGATCAAGATTGTCAATTTTAATCTTGATGAAATGGACAATTTGCTGTATCAATGGAATTTTTTTTTCTTGGAAGTGGGGGGTGGATTTTGCAAGTATCGTGCTCCGCATGACGTCTTCTTGTTTATTTATTGTTTTTACGGACGCGTTTACTGTTTTTACATTAATTTTCATTGAGATTTTTTATTTCAATTTACAGACTTTCTATAAATTACAATTTTCAAATGCTAGATGTTGATTGAGGTTTTTAAAAATGTATGTATTTACAGTGTTTTTTAACGTAAATTTTCATTTACGGATACTTTTGGATGGTTTTGGGATTTTCCCCAGTGTACCGGCTTCGGCATCCATCAGCACGCCAAATTTCAGCTTTCTACGGCACTGGAAGGTACCGAACAATAATATCAGTAATAATAGTCAGTCATTAGAAAGAGCTATATATATATATATATACATATCTAACATGATTGATAATTTACAAGATGTTGTATTTGCCATCTTTTCCAATTGTCTTGTATTCATGTCATGTGAATGACATTCCCACTCATAAGTGGACTTATTGTTTACCCGTATTCCCCTCTGCGTCCCAGCTCTTACAAATTGTTTATACGTTTTCTTTAAATTCCCGTCATTTTTATTTCTTTTCATCCTCAATCTCATCAGAACACAAGTAATCACATTATCCATGAACTTCTGCACACACACGCACACCAGGAATGCTCAAATTATGATGAGATGGAATTATGTGAGACTCCATGTTTTTTTATTGCATGTAGTCCAACCCCATCTAATCTCCCCCCCTTACAGGATAAACTCCATGTTTTGTGTGTGAAAAATAAGCTAAAATGATGGGGTGTGGGAGGGGAGGAGAAAGGGAATACAACTACATTCTGCAGGTGATGATGAACTTGTACGAGTATGTTGATTCAAGTGATGAAAGAGTTGAAACACCATACCAAGGTTTGGTTGGTACAGAAATACTAAAAGCAGATCTAAGCTGATGATCCTCTGTCTGAAAAGGCTGATGAAAAGGTAAAATATTTGTTCAGGTATGGCTTCTTGTTAAGACAATTAGAGGTAAAATTACAGAAGCGGTAAAGAATGATAAATTGAGTTTACCTGTGCTGGAAGTGTGAGGTCAAATCTTCCCAGCATTTGTGGTAAGTCAGATCTCTACAGCTGACATTCGAGGCCCATGGTGTGGCTGTCAGGCTCAGGGAGCTTTCAAACATGAATGCCTGCGGAGGTCAAGTTTGAGATTAGCAGTTTGGGGCAGAAAAAAAAGACAATCTACATATTACGCAAACGAATGGCATTTTTTAAATTAAACACATCCTTTTCAACTTTTCCTTTATCTCCCCCTTCCCCTCCCCCAGCTTCTCTGCCATCTGTGTTCCCTGCTCTCCTCCATCTTTTTCTCTTTTTTTTCCACAATTTAATTCTTCCCTTTCTCCTGCATCCGTATTATGTGTCCGACTGCCACCCAGCTCTCCTGCTACTCTTGACATCTGTTAAAAAATAACTAAGGACTTTGGCCCTTCAACATGTATATACGTAGCATGGATTATGGGAATTCTGACCCTTCTGCTTCATGCACACTGGTCTAACGAACCTGGTCTAATGTAGAGGAGCATTGGATAATGATATGGGGAAAGTGTGATTGTGACAAACTGAAAGATATTGAATGCAGCACATAATTACTTATGGAAAGATATGGGTGCTGGGTAAATGGAATGGGAAAAGTTTTGGCTTGTGGTGAGTAGCGCAGAGAAACTGTGTGCTGCGTGGCAACCGTAACTCCGATTTTTATAAGTTTAGGATCAAAACGTGCGCAAGACTTGAACAGAAAAAGTCCTGAAGACTCAGCACGGGAAAAAACATTTCTGCAAAAATATGGCGAAAAAGGTGGAGGGGGAGGGGGGGCGAATCCGGCCTGATTAGGGTTCAGCTGACCTAACTTCACCCTCTCCACCTACCATGTTTCTCTCCTCCTCCCCTCCTCTCCTCCTCTCCTCCTCTCCTCCTCTCCTCCTCTCCTCCTCTCCTCCTCTCCTCCTCTCCTCCTCTCCTCCCCTCCTCTCCTCTCTCTCCTCTCTCTCCTTTTTTTCTTTGTTCATTCCCATCCTTATCGTGTCCAACTGTTGCCTCATGCCACTACATTACCCTTTTACCTTCTGTCTCATCACTAGTCAGGTTCACTATGTTAACAAATATAATTTCGTTCAAAATTTTGGTAGATTAGCAAACCTGTACATTTTTGGAATCTTCAGAGCATGGAGAATCTGAAAATCAATGTTGGCATTTGCACAGACACCTGCATGGCCGCCATTTTGGATTTTGAAAATGGCCGCCATAAAATACATATTTTGCGCGATCTCGGCTTCTAGTCAACCTAGAGACTTAATTAAATATGCTAATCCTATGTTTTCTGGGTCAATGAATCCAATAAAGGCCTCAAAATAGTGCTCAGGATTATAGAAAAGCAACAAACAAAGGTAATTGAAAACCATTGTCATTATATTTGTGATATAACTATTACATAATACATGATATTGCAAGTCCTTTGAAGTTATAGGTTGTTATAGGAAGTTATAGGTAGTATCAGATTGAACTATAAGTCCTATACACAGGATCTACGAGGTCTATACCGTTCAGGAATATGCTTTTACAGATCTTCATCACTGTCCTGAGTGTCATTTTCGCAAAGGTGTCTACGCAAATGTAAACATTAATTTTTGGATTCCTCATGCTCTGAATATTCCAAAAATGTATAGTTTTGCTAATCTACCAAAATTTTGAACGAAAAAACATAGTGAACCTGACTACACCCCCACATGAGCCTCAATGTTGTATGACAAATGTACTGGCAATGTGGAAAAAATAAATAATAAATAATGATTGGATCGTGACATATTCCAGGGAGTAATTTCACATGCACGAAAACTAAGCATCTATAAATAAAGCAAAACAATCTGCTTTCCATAAAAAGTATTTACTTCATGAAGATCTTCTACCTTAATACTGAGTTGGGGCAATCTCATGCAATTTTGTGGAGGTAATCAGGCCATGTTAACCTTTACAAACACTGACATTGCTGGTGTCACGGTGATGACAAAATGTCAGAGCTGTGCACGATACCAATTACAAAACTATCTGACATGAGGAAGAAGAAGACCATCCTGTTTGCATCCTCAGACGCATGGGCCTGCCAAAGCAGTTTTTCTAGCCAATTGGGCACAATCCTGGACGGGTCGCCACTCCGACACAGGATACTCCAACATGGGTCATTCATCCCAAAAAGTTGGTACTCGTTTTGCCGACCTCCGAAGGATGCCAGGCTGAGCCAACGCCACCTGGTGTTAATTCGACGGCATGACAGGGACTTAAACTCAGTACTTCTTCTGAGAAGTACCACACGTTTCTACCGATACAGTCCAGAAAACTGCTGATTTGAGGTGAGACGGATACCCTGCTCGTGGTACCTTAATGACAGGTTTAGTGCTTCTCAACAAATTCGTTAGGAAAATCCTATAAATACCTCTTAGATACCAGTTGCCAATACCTCTTAGATCCTATAAATACCTCTTAGTGATATAAGCAGTAAAATTAATCTCTTCTCTTGCTAATGCAGTTCTGAGCAGGATTTAATTAAATAAACTGGTATCATCAATTTGCCCCATTATTCTGGGTAATGGAGCATGGCGAAGGTCCTGAAGCAGTGCACCCAGAACTACCTCTCCCACCCTTACTGCAAAGGTCTTTGATATGCAGGTGGTACAGAGTTTAGCTAGGCTGCTGACCCAAAGGCCTATTCTTTATGACATGTTTTATCGTTAATGTACATAACAGACTTAGTTAGGGCACATTTTAAAACATTTTAAAATGAAACTTTGTATTTGCAATCAACATTGGGGGATGCATGAAATGTAATTGTTTTTTGGGATTTTCCCCCAGATTCTTGCCTCCGGGAATGGGGACTGAGGGTCACAGAGGTCAAAACAGAAGATTTTTTTTAAACTCAAAATTTGATATTGGGTCATTCCTGGTGAAACATTTTTTGAACCTTCAACTTTCCTGTAGGTGGGAAGCGAGTGATTTGCAATGGCGTGCCATCGACTCCGCTACAGTTTCAGTTACCTTCCTGCTATTCAATGTTAATTCTTTTGCAGTGGTCCTCAACGGTATAAAACTTAATAACAATGGCTACCTTACCATGGCTCCATCGCCCACTTTCTCAGGCTTCAGGTGACAATGTGCTCCTTGACTCCAGCTTTCAGCATCTGGTCCATGTGGTGTCATGATTGTGTGCAAGCTCGAGGCACCTGCCATAAATCCTGCACCTTTAGCATCATACCTGCCGCTCAGCAAGCCCATGAATTCGCTCATGCAGTTACCTGGACAGAGCATGTGGGTACCACAACGGGTAAACATCAGAGTTGAACTACTTACCTAACTCATGAAGATTAGGTGAATATAGGTAAAAACAGTACAAAAGGATTTTCACAGATGAGAGATGATTGAAGATAGAGGAAATAATGTGAGGTTTACAAAAGTATCATTTTTGTTTTTAAACCAGAGACACCCTACCTTTCAATATAATATTACTGAATATGAAATTACAAAAGGCTACTAAAATAAAATAGGTGTCCCAGAGGACATTCCATGGATCTTACACATTTATCAATTACAAATTAACAATGACAAACAAAAACTGGTACAACTATGCACAACAAGCATTGTGAGTATTGCACTGCAATACATGTCCCCTACCAAAGTTCAAAGTGCCATAACTTTGTCAAAAATGATCGAATATGCAAATTTATGCACGGTTGATGCTGGTTTTCAAACTTGATCTGAGGTATGCTGAGACACATGTGTGTCATGCCTCGCCTCGTTGATAAACCCGCAAGGTCGCTCCGTGGAGCGGCCTACACGTATTGCACTGTGTGAATTATATAATTACCAACTCACGGTCTGAGGTACGAGCGATTCAAGAGATATCCATTTTTATTTTTTTTTCGTTTAATTAAAGATATCTGCCAAACCACGTGCTCTATCGCAAATTCCAAAAGGACATTTTAGTAGACTGACATGCTGAACAGATCTGTGAAGTTTCCCCTCGATTGGATCAAAAATGAGGGAGGAGCTCGGTTTTAAAGATTCATGCTTAAAAACGTCATAACTCTGAAACCATGTGACACATGACGTCATGCTCGCTGACTTTTTTGTTCGTCATGGGTATGCGATTCTGCCTGCAAAGTTTGGCCTCAATCTGTTCAGCCATTGCAGAGAAAAAGGGGGTTTTCAAGTTTTCACGAAAAACAATATGGCGGCCGAACCACGTGACCTGTGACGTCATAATTACCATTAAAATATTCTACAGACCGAGTCCCCCCTACGGTGAAAATTTGACCTCAATCGGTCCTATTATTGCAGAGAAAATCTTTTTTAAAGGAAATTAAAACTTGAAATGGCACTGAGTCAAGGATCATCAGAATTATCAGAATTCCCAAAGTTCAAAGTGCCATAACTTTGTCAAAAATGATCGAAACGTCGTGAAGTTCGAACTTGATCTGTAACTTATCATGAGGAAACCATGTGCCAAGTTTGAAATCATTAGTATTAAGCGATTAGAAAAAAAAGTCCGGAAAACTATTCTTTTTCCGGTTTTCCGGAAACCGAAAAAAAAGTCCTGTTTTCCCCTCCGTCCGTGTGTCCGTCCGTCCGTCTGTCCGTGCGTGCGTGCGGGCGTGCGTGTTTGCGTGCGTGCGTGCGTAAGCGAAGGACCGCATTCGAATTTGGTGTGAGGGTGCAACCCACGTCAAAATCCAAGATGACCGCCGTCATGTATGTCTGATGCCATGTATGTCTGAACCTTGTGAGATGAATATCTTGAAAAACAAGCGTTACGCCTAGGTCCCCCGTCGGTGAAGTGATGTAAGTTGACAAAGTGGAAGACGCAGAAAACATGCTATGATATGATATTTCGCTCACAAGGTTCAGTCATACATGGAGGCGGCCATCTTGGATTTTGACGTGGCAACCCAATTTTCAATAGCGTTCTTCCTTATGCCTAGATACACCCACACACCAGATTAGAAGTTGGTACTTCGCTTATTTTTCAAGATATTCCGCTCACAAGGTTCAGACATACATGGCGGCGGCCATCTTGGATTTTGACGTGGCGACCCAATTTTCAATAGCCTTCTACCTTGTGCCAAGATACACCCAAACACCAGATTAGAAGTTGGTACTTTGCTCACAAACTTCAGACATATATATGGTGGCGGCCATCTTGGATTTTGACGTGGCGACCCAATTTTCAATAGCGTTCTTCCTGATGCCGAGATACACCCACACACCAAATTAGAAGTTGGTACTTCGCTTATTTTTCACGATATTCATCTCACAAGGTTCAGACATACATGGCATCAGACATACATGGCGGCGGCCATCTTGGATTTTGACGTGGGTTGCACCCACACATCAAATTCGAATGCGGTCCTTTGCTTATGCACGCACGCACGCCCGCACGCACGCACGCCCGCACGCACGCAAACACGCACGCACGGACGGACGGACGGAAGGACGGACGGACGGACGGACGGACGGACACACGGACACACGGACGGAGGGGAAAACCATAGTCCCCCTTTCGCTCCGCTGTGCGACGGGGGACAATAAGCGAAGTACCAACTTCTAATCTGGTGTGTGGGTGTATGTAGGCACAAGCAAGAACGCTGTTTAAAATTGGGTCGCCACGTCAAAATCCAAGATGGCCACCGCAATGTATGTCTGAACCTTGTGAGATGAATATCTTGAAAGATAAGCGAAGTACCAACTTCTAATTTGGTGTGTGGGTGTATCTCGGCATAAGGAAGAACGCTATTGTAAATTGGGTCGCCACGTCAAAATCCAAGATGGCCGCCACCATATATATGTTTGAACTTTGTGAGCGTAATATCTTGAAAAATAAGCAAAGTACCAACTTCTAATCTGGTGTTTGGGTGTATCTAGGCACAAGGAAGAACGCTATTGAAAATTGGGTCGCCACGTCAAAATCCAAGATGGCCGCCGCCATGTATGTCTGAACCTTGTGAGCGGAATATCTTGAAAAATAAGCGAAGTACCAACTTCTAATCTGGTGTGTGGGTGTATCTAGGCATAAGGACGAACGCTATTGAAAATTGGGTGGCCACGTCAAAATCCAAGATGGCCGCCTCCATGTATGTCTGAACCTTGTGAGCGAAATATCATATCATAGCATGTTTTCTGCGTCTTCCACTTTGTCAACTCACATCACTTCACCAACGGGGGACCTAGGTGTAACGCTTGTTAAATAATAAATACAATATGCAGGGAGGTGAAATTCGCTGCACGTGATGCGCAATGCACGCAGAGTAAAACGAGTGTTCATTTACATCCGTAGAATGTCTAATAAATAAAAAAGATACAAGCACACCTGACACTAGGCCTAGGCTTCAGACTTTGGCACGCTCATGAGGCTGCACCATCGAATAAACAGCTCCAGTCCATCATATTTGACGGCCTTTTTAATCGTCCTTTAATATTATCTGAAGTTAACTCTGGTATTGTTTGTTTGTTGCATAATATAGCACCCTCAGGATGCTATGAACAAAGTTCGGGTCTCTTATTTTATGTATATGTGGGGGAAGTGATGAATAATTATTTGGACTTGGTATTAGGTGAAGATGATGCTCGTTTCCAACATGGCAGTGCAAGTGAAAAACAAAAAACAAAAGAGGAGTGAATAGTAAGACTTTGTAACTTGAGAAAACTGAACTTCAAAGGAGAACTGAGCTACCCCTCCTTCTCTTTGAATCCCTCCATTCATGTTTATTCCAAAGAAGCCATGTTTACTTTACAGAAGAAATTCGCACTGAACGCCCCCCTCATCTTCCTGCTCAGGCCCTAGTTTTTAATCATTATCCATTCAGTATATAAATTATGATTTTTATTTTTATTTATTTTTATTTATACTGAATCGAAGCTCGTGAAAGAGCTGACAACCGCGAGGGAAAGACAGCACAGGGGGACCACGAGGGAAAGACAGCACAGGGGGACGACGAGGGAAAGACAGCACAGGGGGACCGGACCGCGAGGGAAAGACAGTACAGGGGGACCGCGAGGGAAAGACAGCACAGGGGGACCGCGAGGGAAAGACAGCACAGGGGGACCGCGAGGGAAAGACAGCACAGGGGGACCACGAGGGAAAGACAGTACAGGGGGACCGCGAGGGAAAGACAGCACAGGGGGACCACGAGGGAAAGACAGTACAGGGGGACCACGAGGGAAAGACAGCACAGGGGGACCACGAGGGAAAGACAGCACAGGGGGACCACGAGGGAAAGACAGTACAGGGGGACCGCGAGGGAAAGACAGCACAGGGGGACCACGAGGGAAAGACAGTACAGGGGGACCACGAGGGAAAGACAGCACAGGGGGACCACGAGGGAAAGACAGCACAGGGGGACCACGAGGGAAAGACAGCACAGGGGGACCACGAGGGAAAGACAGCACAGGGGGACCATGAGGGAAAGACAGCACAGGGGGACCATGAGGGAAAGACAGCACAGGAGGACCATGAGGGAAAGACAGCACAGGGGGACCGCGAGGGAAAGACAGCACAGGGGGACCACGAGGGAAAGACAGCACAGAGGGACCGCGAGGGAAAGACAGTACAGGGGGACCACGAGGGAAAGACAGCCCTGCGGGACCGCGAGGGAAAGACAGTACAGTGGGACCGTGAGGGAAAGACAGCACAGGGGCACCGTGAGGGAAAGACAGTACAGGGGGGTTAAAGTTTATAGCTGAGTTAATGCATCTGCTATAACCAGAATTATTTTTGGATGACCTCTCCTCCTACAGATTTAAGTTCCAGTTCCAATAAAAATGTTAACATGAAATATATTTTGTACTTCTATCATTGCATTCGCCGACAGTCTGACAGGACGGAACAGAGGTACGTGAGAGCTGTACGAGTTAGATCGTTGGCCCACTTGGAAATGGTTAGATATGCTGGTAGACATGAAGGCCCACAGTGTCGTTTGTGCAGAATAACCCACCGTCCACCAAACAGTGATGACTCCATCTACATCTCGCTGTCTGATAATATGGATCAACTTCTATCTACCCATCCCAACTCTCTCTTCCTCATATGTGGTGATTTCACCTGTCATCATGCCAGTTGGCTGGGTGTGGGTACCTCTCTCACCAGCCATGGCTCCTCAGCAAAGGACTTCTGCGACTCACTGGGACTGACACAATCTGTCAATTTCCCGACCCGGATCTCAGTCAACGGAGCATCTTCTCTTCTGGACTTGGTTATGACTAACTTCCCTGAAAATGTCAGCTGCTCTTCTTCTGCTCCAATCGCCTCATCTGATTATGTGCTTGTTAAAGTGGACATCTCTCTGACCATTCTCAGAGAGCCTCCTCAGCGTCGACGAGTCTGGCATTTCACTCAGCCCAACTGGCACGGTCTTCAAGCAACCATCAATCATCTGGACTGGTCTCCCATCTCTACCGCCTCTGACATCAACTCATCCTGGGAATTCTTCCAAAGTAAATTGCTCTCTCTCATGCACAGATTTATCCCATCTCGTCTTCAGTTGTCATACCCTTCCTCCCGTCCATGGTACACGGAATCTTGTGGTGAGGCTGTTGCCCAGAAGCAACTTGCTTTCGTCTCCTTTCGTCTCCTTTCGTCATTTCGGAAAGCAAATCCAACAGAAGGAAATCTCATTTCCTTTCACAAAGCCCGAAACAAGTGTGTGTCTACCCTCAGGAGAGCCAGGAAACAATATCTCTCCGTTCTCAAGACCGAACTCTCTTATCTGTCTCCCTCTTCCAAATCCTGGTGGCGTCTGGTCAAATCTGTTTCTGGTGTTTGTTCCCCCTCCATCCCCTCCCTCACCTCAAACGGCTACACAGCTGACTCCGCACATGAAAAAGCTGAATGCCTCAACTCAGTGTTTGCCTCTAAATCTTGTGTCCCAAACCCATCCCTCTCTGTACCCACCGTACCCAGCTGCTCCTGGACTCTGTGTCCTTTCCTCCTGACAAGGTGGAAAAGTTTCAGTCAACCCTCGACTCTGATTCTGCAACTGGACCTGACGGCATCAGCCCACGGGTCATAAAATCCTGTTCTTCCGCTCTTTCACTCCCTCTCTCTGTTCTCTTCACCCTCTCTTTTGCTCAAGGTCATCTGCCATCTGCTTGGAAATCAGCCAACATCACCGCTTTGTACAAAAAAGGTGCAAAAACAGATCCTAGCAACTGCAGACCAATCAGCCTTCTCCCAATTATCAGCAAAGTCATGGAATCCATCATTGCTTCAGATATGAAATCTTTCCTCTTCTCCAATCGCTTGATCTCTGATCATCAATTTGGTTTCAGACCTGGTCACTCTACTCTGGACATGCTGCTTCTGCTTTCTCAACAATGGATGGAGGTCCTCAATGCCAAACAGGAAATTAGAGCTGTCTCCCTTGACATATCACATGCCTTCGATAGGGTCTGGCACGCCGCTCTGCTCACCAAACTCTCCTCCTTTGGTATCCATGGAAATCTCCACGCATGGCTGGCGGACTTCCTCTCTAGTCGTAGTCAACGTGTGGCCCTGAATGGGTTTCTCTCATCTCTTCTTCCTGTTCAGGCTGGAGTTCCCCAAGGCAGTGTTCTGGGCCCTGTGCTTTTTCTGGTCTTCATCAATGATCTCTCTGACTCTCTTGTAAATCCTCTCTATCTCTTTGCTGACGACTCTATTCTTTGTCGCTCCATTCCTCATCCCTCAGATCGACAGTCTGCAGCCTCCTCACTCTCTGCAGACCTGGACAAAATGACAGACTGGGCAAACAAGTGGAACATGTCTTTCAATCCTGACAAATCTCACACTCTTACGATGTCTCTCCAAAAAGACCGACTGGACAACCCTCCCATCCACTTTCTGAATAATCCTCTCCAAGAAGTTCTGTCACTCAAGCTTTTGGGTCTCACTATCTGCCATGATCTTTCCTGGGAAAACCACATTTCAAGTCTGGCCTCCAAAGCCAGTCGCCGACTGGGCATCCTCCATCGTGCGAAGTCCTTCCTTCGCACACCTGAGCTCCTCACCACATACAAGGGTTTCATCCGCAGCTCAATGGAATACTGCTCTCTCCTCTGGGCTGGTGCTCCTGCCTCACACCTAGCTCGTCTTCCCGCTGTTGAAACCAAAGCGTTCCGAATCATTGGAATCTCCCGCGATGAAGCTAACTCCAAGGGTCTTTCACTCACTCACCGCAGGGAGGTTGGTGGTCTTGCCGTCTTCTACCGACTCCTCTCTGGCCTTGCCCCCCCAGCTCTCTCTGGGCTCTGTTCCCCAAATATTCCTACAGGTCGCACAAGATCTGCCTGCAACCCTCTTATGGTTAAACTGCCAAAATCAAGACTCTCTGCTCACCTTCACTCCTTCAATACCTCTTTTCTCCCGCCTCTGGAACAAACTCCCTCACTCTCTTCAATCCCACTCCACCCTCCAGGACTTTAAAACAGCTGTTCACCACCATCTCTTATCTTCCCCCATCCAAAATCTTGATCTTTTCTACCCCCGCTAATTTCACCCCAAATCCACTTTTTTGAAATACCAACTTCTGTCCTGGAAGTCCTTGGTGTCCTTGTGTTTTATACTTCTCCCACCCCCCCTCCCTTCCCATGCCTCCTCCCCCCAAGCCCTCTCCCTCCCACACATCTCCCTGCTCTCAAATGTTGTGTTTGTGTGCTTCCCCTTCTCTCCCCATCTTGTCTTCCGCTCCCTCTTTTTATATATTTTGTTTGTCTGGTTCATTTGTTTGTGAAATAAATGTTAGCTCTTTCACGAGCCTCGATTCAGTATACAAAAAAAAACAAAAAAAAAACAATTTACTGACAGATTGAATCATTTAAAAACAGTCAATACATTATTTGTTTGGATATATTAAACATACAAATATAGATTGTCTAACATTTTGTTTATTTCTTATGCCGAAAAATACAGTTTGCCTGTAATATCTAACGCAATAATTTTAGAATAGAAATGGATCTTATTTATGTTAGAGTCAAAAGTATGGGTTTCAAAGAGGATGAAAATTTTGAAAAAGAGAAGTGTTGTATGAAGATGTAAGATGAAAAGGAGAAATGCTGTGTTACGATGGAAATATGGAGGACGAAAGGTGTGTTCAGCAACAGCCCAGCGAGGAGGAAAAATGACAAAGTCAGCGATGGAGGTTCCTGGATAGGCAGATTTGGCACACAGTACTGTGAAGATGGAGGGGTCCTGGAAGAGGGGGCATTGAGAGACAACAGGGAAGCCATGTATTAAATGATGTGGGGGGGGGGGGGATAGGATGAGGGAGGGGGTGGGCACAAAACTCCACAGAAGAAATTCGGTTTATTGAGGAATTAGAAAAGAGAGAGGAGATGAATTGCATTTCAGATGCGGATACACACTTTGTAACAAAATTAAGAATATATACACAAAGAATTAAGTTAAGCACCCCCCCGTTTTTTTACAACCTCGCACATTACAAGTTTGTTGTCGTCAAAACAGTGTAATATACCCATGATATTGCTATATTTTCTGGAGAAGTGATATTATGGTCACATAAAAACATAACAATCATGCCGTTTTCAATATTTTATTCTGAATAATTTAAGGTGAAATTTTTTGGGAATTTTAGGCATATTTTCACCTCAATTTAAGTATGGAGCTATAGGTCCATCACGGACAGTGTGGATGACGTTTATGTTTTCTAACGTACAGTCATTGTTCTGAGAAGACCTCTAGCGATCTTTGCGTCAATAACGTGTGTAGGACCCACGTGATCGGATGGAGCAAGGTGCTGTGACAACCATCCCCTGGCCTGCGTACAGTCCTGACCTGAACCCCCTCGAGCACGTTTGGGACATGTTGGGACGACAAATTGCGAAGATGGTCCCTCCAATAGCCAATCTGGATGAATTGGAACGTGCATTACATCGGGAATGGACCAACCTGCCACAGCAACGCATACGACGGCTTACAGGGTCTATGAGACGTAGGGTTGAGTCAGTGATCCGATCACGTGGGTCCTACACACGTTATTGACGCAAAGATCGCTAGAGGTCTTCTCAGAACAATGACTGTACGTTAGAAAACATAAACGTCATCCACACTGTCCGTGATGGACCTATAGCTCCATACTTAAATTGAGGTGAAAATATGCCTAAAATTCCCAAAAAATTTCACCTTAAATTATTCAGAATAAAATATTGAAAACGGCATGATTGTTATGTTTTTATGTGACCATAATATCACTTCTCCAGAAAATATAGCAATATCATGGGTATATTACACTGTTTTGACGACAACAAACTTGTAATGTGCGAGGTTGTAAAAAAACGGGGGGGTGCTTAACTTAATTCTTTGTGTATATGTATATATACATACACAGAGTGGTCCAGAAACCCCGGGCACATTTTGAAGAACGATACCTGCAACAAACAACTAAGTTTATTATTGTTCTTTGGTGCAAAGCAAAACATGATTACCCGTAAATGGATGTGACCGATTCAACACGCAGTGGCATCACATGATACGCAACAGCGTGAGGTGCATCACGTGATATGGATCGGGATGAGCTTCGCTCACTGTGCTGCATGCGTTTGTCTTTGCATTATGTCAGTTCATTGTGAATTAGATGCCCTAATATGATGGAGGATATTGTGACACAGAATATTCTCGATGTACGCTTGTGTTCTGCATCTGGAAATTCGGCTGAAGTTCACATACAACTTGTCAAAGAATGTGGCACCGACGCAATTGACAGAAGAACCATTAGCAGAATAAACAAGCAGTTTGATGAAACCGGCAGCATTCTTCCAAAACTGTCATCAGGAAGGCCTCGTACTGTTCGAACTGAGGAAAGCAGAGCGGTCATTCAACAACAACTCGACAGTAACACACCATTATCAACTCGTCGTTTATCAAACGTCACCAACATAAGCCGATCATTGATTTGAAGAATACTAAAATACCTTAATGCGAAACCATACATACCCAGATTAATTCACCAACTATCTGAGGATGATTTTGACAGGCACGTTGAGGCATGTGAGACATTGCTTGGGTTAATGGACATGGACAATGATTTGCAGAACAGGATCTTGTGGTCAGATGAATCCAAGTTTACTTTATCTGGTTCTGTGAATCGTCATAACAGTGTGATATGGGCAGGAGACAACCCACGATTTCCTGTTGAGCACAACGTCCAGTATCAAGCGAGTGTGTCCGGTCTGGGCAGGCATTTCTTCTGGAGGAATTGTTGGACCAATATTTTTCGAAGAAAATGTGAATGCTGCAAATTACCTTCTAATGTTGGATCAGCATGTATTTCCACTCAATGATGGCCAAATGTGGTTCATGCATGACGGTGCGCCTGCTCATTATGCTGCCAGTGTACACCAAGCCCTTGATTTCAACTTTACAGACAAATGGATTGCCCGTCTTGTGATTTAACAACACCCTGTGATTTCTTCCTTTGGGGTTTCCTCAAACACAAAGTGTATTCAAGGAATCCTACGACCCTTAGAGACTTCAAACAATTCATCCGTAATGAGACTGCTGCCTTAACGACTGAAACATACAGAACTGTGTGTCCGAGTGTGTCAGAGTGCAGTTTGAAGATTTGAACTGATCTGTTTCATTTTTATTAGACTGATTAGACTGTTTAACGAGTAATCAAGATTTGTTTTGCACCAAAGAACAATAATAAACATACTTGTTTGTTGCAGGTATCATTCTTCAAAATGTGCCCAGGGTTTCTGGACCACCCTGTGTGTATATATATATATATATATATATATATATATATATATATATATATATATATATATATATCTTCCTTATGTTATTTGAAAGAAATATGAATGGGCAGATGAAAGCAGGATAGAGTTAGACAGAATGTGATGTTTTTGCAGTTCTACAGATCACAAAGTCAAAATCAGATGGGTACGTATATAAACAATCTTAAGTTGTTACAATGTTACCAGATAGAAATAGGAAGGACAAGGAGCATAAAAGATCTCCATAGGCCAGCACCTTAAACCACTAGAGGAAAGAAAACATTCTTCTTGAAATGTCTCAACATTCACATCACTAACTATCTATTCTATAACATCAGCTTCCATTTTATTTGTCGTATTTATTCTAGAATTTGGTGTTGGCTTAGCGGCTAGGGTGCCAGGTTGGGATTCCTAGGATCCTGGGTTCGAATCCCGGTCGATCGCTGAATTAACGCCAGGGGGGTTGACTCAGCCTGTCATCCTTCCGAGGTCGGCAAATTGAGTACCAGTTCACTGGTAATTCCCTGTGTGTCGCAAGAGGCGACTAACAGGGTTGGCGGCAGGAATGGTATCCGGCCATAAAACATTGCTTCAAAAAGGGGACCATGGTGCCTGAAAAAGGCCAACCCCTGCTCTGCGGGGGAAAATGGCCTCGAAAGGTGGTTCTATTTATTCTAGAATTGGGCAATTCCCACATATGAACAGAGGAGCTGATAAATTTTAAAAAACTGATTCATACAGGAGGGCCATGCCATTCGTGGGTTCGCTATATCATGATGAATTTATTGAAGCAAGGTTTGCGGATTGCGGTCAATGTGTTCAAATAATCGCGAGTTGGCGAACTATTTTCCACATTTATTCACCTAATTGCCATGGGCCATCAACACAATAACCCCCTCAATGCCACCAACATCATCATCTCCATCAAAACGTCTTTATCATCACCATTCGCATTATTGGATTTAGTTTATCATCATTATTATTAAAAGTAAGTTTTGTGATCTTAATAACTCAATAAAAGAAACTTTATTTTGTGTTTTCATTAACTCTATTCATGAAAATAAATTGCAGAAAAACAATGCACAAATATGTTCATTAAGGGTACACTTTGGCAAAAAGGGGTGACAAACATTAAAGTTGAAGCACCTAAACCTATTTTCCCCATTACCCATTTAGTTTGAGGATCGCGGATTTGCACTTCACGGGTATTTTCAAGAATGTAACCCCCACAAACGGCAAGGCCATCCTGGAGTAAATACAGTGGAAATATTAATGTAACAATTACAGACAACTCCTCTTTGTGATTAAGTTGCCAAAAATAAACAAGAGAATGGAAGAAGCCTTACCGGGTGGTCGAATGATACAGAGTTAACAACCTGGAAACGTTGTAGTGGGTACTTGTATGGTACATAGTTGCCATGCCATGCAACCACATTGAATGGGGAGTTGGACTGGTCAGGAAGAGAAAACGGGGAGAAAAGGATTTTCTTTTGGGAGATTGATTTCATAAAAAAACAAAAATCACATTCATTGCTATTGGTGCGACAAAATGCAGAGCTATTGTCTTCATTCAGTTGTGAGTATACAAAAGTGAATTGAAAATAAATATTGCCAGCATCCGATAAAGTTGGGAATTTACGGCTTTCAGTGATCTTGAGAGTGATGTCATTTTCTTAAAAGGAACATCAGATTTTTGTTGCCTGGCTAAAAAGGAATCTAAACTCTAACTTCAAAAAACATAGGGGCAATACCCCTGGCGCTCACCTGGTATAATAAACAGTATCTTACTATAATTCACCAAATGTCCGTCCGTCTGTCTGTTCGAAGGTACCGTAAAAACTGCTGAACCGATCTCAAAGATATTTTGGGTGGGTAATCCTGGGATCTCCAGGAGTAAAATAGGCTATTTAGTTTTCCCAATTTCAGCTTTGGTCTCCAGCATTCTCAGGTTTGGACTCACACATAACATTCGCGTTCGCATGACGTTCATTGTTCTCATTGTGACGATGTTGTTTTCCCGGGTGCCGCACAAACGGCTGCACCGATCGCTGCACGGCTGCACCGATCGGACTCGGTGACCTCGGACAACGACCTTTCATAAGGACACGGGTTGAATCCCTGCTTGAGAGAATTCTAACCCATTTCAACTGAAGGAAACACGTATCGGGAGTACATACGACATAGCGATTGTGAACACGATTATCGATTACGATTCACGATCACGATCACCATGATCATAGTGTATCGACCACTGTGGGACATTTGGTGAATTATAATAAGATACTGTTTAGATTTTGATGATTTGCATGTGATATGATTTAACGGATGTTTATATGAATCGTTTAAAATTAAAAAAGCCTTTAATTTCTGATATTTTACCTTTTCATTTGGGCCTCCCAATTGAAGCCCCGCCCGTAGGGCAGGTACCGTTGCTAGTTTGATTTAATATACAGAAGGTGTCAGCTTGGTGTTGGCTTAGCGGTTAGGGTGCTGGCTTGGGATCCTAGGATCCTGGGTTCTATCCTAGGATCCATCGCTGAATTAACGCCAGGGGGGTTGACTCAGCCTGTCATCCTTCCGAGTTCAGCAAATTGAGTACCAGTTCACTGGTAATTCCCTGTGTGTCGCAAGAAGCAACTAACAGGGTTGGAGGCAGGAAGGGCATCTGGCCATAAAACATTGCTTCAAAAAGGGGACCACGGTGCCAGAAAAAGGCCAACCCCTGCTCTGCGGGGGAAAATGGCCTCTAAAGGTGGTTCTATACAGAAGGTAGAATAAACATAAGAAGAATAAACAGAAGAAGAATAAAGATAAGAAGAATAAACATAAGAAGAAACGTAAGAAACAAACATAAGAATAAATAGAAAGTAGAATAATATACAGAAGGAAAATAATTTAATGGTGGAATAAACAGAAGGGGGGGAGGTTGCCCCCTTTAGTCAGTGATGAAATTCAGTGGTTTATGAAATTCACTGACAGTGGTTTATGAAATTCACTGATTCACTGAAATTCACTGAATGATGAAATTCACTGACTAAAGGTATTTGAAACCAATTTCAATGGTTGCTAGAAGACAGGGCAGCATGTAGAATCATACTAACGTAAACATAAGACTTTAAACAAACAAACAAAAAAATACCAATTTTAGGGGGCAACCCCCACCCCCCCCCCTTCCTACCCACCCCGTGTACCTCCTCAAACCCCAATATTTCCAATGCCTTGAACAGACATTGGTACATCACAGATGATGAAGGTTGTGGTAAGGTTTCATCAAAATTGTGTGTGTAGTTTCTGAGAAAAAAGCAAATACCTATTTTGGGGAGCAAGCCCCCTCATAGACCACCATAGACCACGATGTTTTCAATGCCAGGAACAAACTTTGGTACAACACAGGTGATTAAAGTTGTGGTCAAGTTTCATTAGAATTGCATGTGTAGTTTCTGAGAAAAAAGCAAACACCGATTTTGGGGGGCAACCCCCCTGTAGACCCCCAAAAGGGCAGTTTTTTTTAATGCCGTGAACAAACGTTGGTAGATCACGGGTGGTGAAGGTTGTGGTGAAGTTTCATCGGAATTGCGTGTGTAGTTTTGAGAAAAAGGAAAACACCGATTTTGGGTGGCTAAACCACCCCCCCCCCCCCTATAGATCCCCAAAGGGGAACATATTGTTTAATGCCGTGAACAAACTTTGGTACATCATGGGTGGTGAAGGTTGTGGTGGAAGTTTCATCGAAATCGTGTGTGTAGTTTCAGCAGAAAAAGAAAATTCCTATTTTGGGGGGTCAAACCTGGATCCACTTTGACCCCCGATAGACCCCTTTAGACCCCGATGTTTTGTAATGTCGTGAACAAACTTTAGTCACAACTCAACAAATCTAATTTGTGCCAAATTTGGTCGCAATCCCATCAGCGGTTTCGGAGAAGAAGATTCAAGTGTTTACAGACGGACGGACTGACGCGCCTTCGCATAAGGTCCCCTGAACCTCGTTCCAGGTGAGCTAACTAGGGATTCCAAACTCTGCTCACAATCTAATGTGTCAATCTTATCTTAATATTAAGATTGAAAAATGCATCATTAAGCAAATTCAGCTTATTGAATTTCTCAGAAATTTCTGTGGAGGCAGCCATACTTTGCATTTGTCAGTCACCAATTGGTGAAATGCATGAGACTTAACTATGTCTCACATCATGATTTATTTTTATTTATTTTTATTATTATCAAGTCTGGATATCGAAAATTTTCTGATGATTTACCTGTTTTGCAGAGAAAAGCCGGCCATGGAATTTGGCAATTACTGTGAATGTCGAATTTGACGGTGATTCCTCAAAGCAAGCAACAGGTGTTAGAAAGTCCCTTGGGTTGGCTAATCCATTTGCTCCTGTGGCACAAGATGGTTGGCTGTGAGTCACATCTGACTAATGAGACATTTACAACAGCAAAGAGTTGTCAACATCTGTTTGGAGGAAAAGAAGCAAACTAGGCAGAGTTATTGATCCTAAAGATAGGAGGGGAGATTAAAACAGTCAATATTAATATTGACCAGAAGACATTGTTCACTCAGTGACGAGACCTTTAGATAAAACAAGCAAATGTTGTCCTAATGAGATGAAAGTAGAACGAGAGTATGTCTATCGGTCACGCAGTACGCAGCAGGTAGTAGAGGTAGACCAACAATCAGTGTGTGGTGTGAAAGCAGCAGGTTTTGAGTCTGGGCTTCCTGATTAAGAGGCGGTGATAACAGTTTGGATTTTAGCACGAGGTATATCTTAAAAGTGAATTTAAAAAAAAATTATATATATATATATGTATAATGCACATGCAAGGTGTAATAAAGTTCCAGGATAACATACTAATGCACTATGATTTAGCAGCAGCAGCGGATACTGTATCTGAATGCAAGAAAATAAAATACAGGAAATGTATTTAAATATTAAGTACAGTGACACGAGCAATAATTCATTAATAATAAACAAGTGTACGTATGTTTATAATTGTGGATGAAAATCTGACCAATGGGACCCAAGTCTGGTAGAGCAAAATGGGTCCCGTAAACCTCCAGAATAAATCCCATACTTTCTCCAGTCACAGCCACACTGAAACGCATCCCTTGCTGCAACAACATTAAGAGTAATATTGCATTAACAACACAATATAAAGTCATGCTCGATCTGTTCTCTTGTTATTTGAATATTATGAAGGTAGCCTTGGTTTTAGTTCATTTGTGACAGTCAAAGAAAAACTTTTTGTCAAAGAAAATTGAAAAATTGCACAAGAATCATTTTAACATATGTAAGAATCCAGACTGTGAGATTGATGAAGATTTTGGAGAAACCGCTTTATCCAAGTACAGTGGTAAACAATCAATAAATGAAGAAAGTGAATACCTGAATGACACAAATCTCAAGTGGTGTAACAGCAATCTTCCCAAACTCTGTGGTGATCATAAGCTCTCCCTGTTGGGGAACTTGGAAGGATGAGGTACTGTATTAAAACCCAGTTACTGAATTGATATCTTAGCTCCAGCTGAAAGTCTCAGCTCCTCCATTTGTTCCCTTCACATTATTTTTTTCTTCTTTCAAAATTATTTCCTTGTTCTCCTCGCATTCCTCTATTCCTCCAATCCTACCACTCCCCTTCCTTTCTCTCAATTCATATCTTCTCCATGTAAGAAATAGGTTCGGTGCGCACTGCGCATGAGAAATTAGGGAAAAGTCCCGTTAGTTCCTGAGAATAGACGTAAGTCATGGAAAATCAATTTTAAGACTTATTTAGAATCACGAACAAGGTCAGTTATTACCACAACCGAATGTTAATAAGTAAAGTAAATAAAAGCAAATAACAATTTTTTAAAAATAGAAATAAAATAAATAAATAAATAAAACGTTACCAATGAGAAAGTCTCCATCCGCATTGTAGAAGCACCTGCAGGAAACAACAATAAATAAGAAAGAACCTGTATGAAGTGACATTTTCTGTTCATTCCTTTCTGTTAGGAGTATTTATTTGGTTTTAGCAATCGGGCAAAGTATTTACTGAATCGATCTTTGGAAAGTTTCAGAGAGATTAACAGTTTTGTTTATTCTAAATCTGGCTGGCTTTCAGTTGACACTTTTCTAAATGTCTTTATCAAGGTATTAGTATGTTTGATAATTGGTAAATTATTTTCTGTGAATAAATTTGAAGTTCCTCCCATCAGTAACTGAACATATTTACTTTTAACCTCACCATCTGCATTGTTCATCTGCTCAGTTACAACTTGTGTTCCAGGCACTGTAGCATTCTTCTTAACCAAAGAAACACTTCATCATCTATTTTATGCAATCTGTTGCCGAATGCGGAAATTTCCATTCAAAGGCCATGAAAATTGAACCTACATCAGCATGGTGAATGCAACAAGGAATTATCCACTCCACCACAAAGTTGATCTACATCCTCCATGAGCCTCGACATTGCATACAAAAAAGTTCCAGTGCCAGTATAATTGCCCACCCATACTCCCTACCCCACCCCTACTACAACCTAAACCCAAACCTTCTGTCCATGCTGCTGTTGCAACAATAGGTGTGTATGGCACAACCATTTCTAACTGTCGCATCACCAGCTCCACAAATAGTGGCCAGACCCTGGGTGTACGGAAAAAGACAATAGGTTAATTTTATGGGATTTGTTTCCTTATTCTACCAAAGGTAAACGAAAAATATAAATTATTCTAAAATTCCATTGAGCAGTACATTTCAACCTCCAGTCGGTCACATAGTCCGAGTTCAATCACATATTTGCAAACAAAAACAAGAATGAGGCAATAGTTAAAACATCACCTGAACGAAGTCCACAGGTCCATTTTGGATGGGTGGAATGGGGAATGGCTTCCAACGAAGCTGAAAAATAAAGCAATGTTAAAAAAAACATATATAAATGTCTATATATATATATATATAATTGACCCAAAACAAAGGAAATGTTATATTATTTTCCTGTATCTTGAGTGAAGAAACAAGTCGTAATTGTGATAAAATAAGGATAAGAAAAGGACAGGAAATAAAATATTTTCACTTTCTCATAATCATTGATTATGCTGACTTGCTATTGGGCAAAACAAAAACCGAATGTTGACAACTTTGTGAAAATGGAGGATGAAGACGAGTGCAGCCGAGATCTTTAAATGAAAAATAAATGACACTTTCAATTTTATTTTGTTTAACCAAATGATCATCATCAGATTTGATTTTTTAATTATTATTAATTAGCTCTAAAAGTGATGAACTCATCCACAGCAATCAGAAAGCAAAATGTCAAAATATGTGAAAAAGGGAATGAAAAGGGAATGAACACTACTGCGGCTACTCATCATCATAATCATCTTCATCATTGAACCATACTCTTTACAGTGCATCAGTGTGGCCAAAGCAGTCTCTTAGGTCGTTGTTGTTGTTCTATGGCTTCCGCATCCTAGCAAATGCCAATCTGATCAGCTGGTTAGTAATAATAGAAAAAGATCAATTTTATGAGCATTAGTATGAACAATAGTGAAGAGACGAGGAGAAAAGGTAACGGATCAGACAGAAAAAAACAAGGAAATTACTGTAAACAGCACACTGGTCACAATAAAAAATTGAAGATAGCACCAAACTAGACACGTGGCAAGAAGAACGGACAACACGAATTACAAATTAAAACCAAAATAAGGACCTCGATGAAAAATAGAGATAGACTAAAGATCTGATGGAGAGACCAAGTAGCAAAATTTAATGGACGACAATGGGCCACAATTGCAAAAGACAATTGTTGATGCTCAGGGGGTCATCATCCTGCAGTCAACTGAAATATACATTTACATACAGTCACGTGAAAAAGTAAGTAGGTAAAGTGTAAAGTTTTGACTTTTTCAACATATTTCAACATACAGCTATTTGATCTTTATCTATCAATATTGTTGAAATGAAGGTGATATAATAAAACAAATATCATGAAACATTTACATTTTGTAGTCCATTGTATAATTTAAATAAACATAAATGCAAATTTCGCATGTGGAAAAAGTAAGTACACCCCGACATTTATCACTACTTCAAATACCTAAAATTAGAATCAGGTGCACCAGCTCAGGTGCAAATGATTAGAACATCGTTAAAGAGGATCTTGGAGGAACCTGTCTTATTTAAACCTCAGACATTTCGTTTGGTGTGCTCTTTGTTGTTGAAGTGTGTGGCGTCACCATGCCTAGATCAAAAGAGCTCTCTGAGGCCTTCAGAAAGAAGGTTATAGATGCCTACGAGTCTGGGAAGGGATTTAAAAGGATCTCCAAACAATTTGAAATCAATCATTCGACTGTCTGGAAGATCATCTACAAATTTAGAAGATTCCAAACAACTGCCAACTTGTTCAGGCCAGGCCGCCCCAGCAAGTTCAGCCCGAGAGCAGACCTCAAGATGCTGAAAGAAGTCTCTAAGAACCCCAGAATGTCATCATGGGACCTACAGGTAGCTCTTCCCACTATTGATGTCAAAGTGCACGAGTCTACCATTAGAAAGAGGCTGCACAAATTTGATCTACATGGGAGGTGTGCCAGGAGGAAACATTTGCTCCCCAGAAAGAACATCAGGGCAAGACTAAAGTTTGCCAATGAACACCTCAGCAAAGACCAGCACTTCTGGAACAATGTGCTCTGTGTAGTAAGTTCACCCTGGCTGCTCCAGAGATCCTGTGTAGAGATGGGAGAAACTTCCAGAAGGACAACCATCACTGCAACACTCCACTGATCTGGGCTTTATGACAGAGTGGCAAGACAAAGCCAAACAGTTCAATCTTGGTTTCATCAGACCACAGAATCTTGTTTCTCACAGTCTGAGAGTCCTTTAGGTGCTTTTTTGCAAACTCCAAGCGGGCTTTCATGTATCTTTCACTGAGGGGAGGCTTCCGTCTGGCCACTTTGCTATAAAGCCCAGATCGGTGGAGTGTTGCAGTGATGGTTGTCCTTCTGGAAGTTTCTCCCATCTCCACACAGGATCTCTGGAGCTCAGCCAGAGTGACCCTCGGGTTCTTGGTCACCTCTCTTACCAAAGCCCTTTTTTTTTTTCTTTTTTTTTTTTTGGATACTGAATCGAGGCTCGTGAAAGAGCCTTCTCCCCCGATTGCTCAGTTTGGCCGGGCGGCCAGCTCTAGGAAGAGTCCTTGTTGTTCCAAACTTCTTCCATTTAAGAATTATGGAGGCCACTGTGCTCTTGGGAACCTTCAATACAGCAGAATTTATTTTGTAGGCCTCCCCAGATCTGTGCCTCAACACAATCCTCTTTCTGAGCTCTGCAGGTAGTTCCTTCGACCTCATGGCTTGGTTTTTGCTCTGATATGCATTGTCAGCTGCGAGACCTTATATAGACAGGTGTGTGCCTTTCCGAATCATGTCCAATCAATTGAATTTACCACAGGTGGACTCCAATCAAGGTGTAGAAAAATCTCAAAGATGATCAAGAGAAATGGGAGGCACCTGAGCTAAATTTCAAGTGTCATAGCAAAGGGTCTGAATACTTATGTCAATGTGATATTTCAGGTTTTTCTTTTTAATAAATTTGGAAAACTTTCTAAAATCCTGTTTTCTCTTTGTCATTATGGGGTATTGGGTGTAGATTGATGAGGGAAAAAAATGAATATAATCGATTTCAGCTTAAGGCTGCAACATAACTAAATGAGAAAAAAGTGAAGGGGTCTGAATACTTTCTGAATGCACTGTGTATATATATATATATATATATATATATATATATATATATATATTGTTGCGGATATGGGATTTGGCCTCCATCCATATCCGCTTGTAAATATTCCCCTATTTCCCCAATACTCCCCAACTATCCCCAATCCCCCATTCCCTAGTCCCATTGTCTGTAAACAACACTCTGTAGCCCCGACCTTCCCCTTTTTCCCCCATTAAATGTCGTGCCCAGGTTCACCGCATCTCACGTAGACAACTATAGGACATCTTGCTAGTTATTCTTAGTCTATGTCAGTTAAGGACTCGTTTCCATTAATTCTGACTCTTCGTTGCACCAGAATGTGCTTGTATGGCACCATTAGTAAGTTTAGGACCTCCCAATACCTCCCCGCATCTCTTCCTCATGGAACAACAACACCAACAACAACAACAGCGGGGGCGGCGCGGCGGCGGCGCGGGGAGTGTGCGTCCTCACTCCGGCTTGGTTAGCCGCCATTGACCATGTGCTCCGACGGGGTTACCACGCAGGGGCTCACTGTCAGCTCCTCGTCAAGGGCGGAGCCCGGTAACCCCCCGCACCCAATAAGAAGCGGCGGACCGATTCCATCTGGGGCGGAGCTAACGAGCCGAGGGCGTGTCACTCCCCGCTGGCATGCGCAGGAAGACGGAGGTGACGTCAGATGCGCCTCAGCTTGGAGAGAAAAGGACGCCACCTCCAGCGCGACGATATACCTACCCGCATCTCTGGACCGGACCGGGTCGATTCTGCCCCTGAGCCAAGGTGCACCTTGAGCTATCGACTGCCTGCCCTCCCCTGCCATCAATCCCCGTGTGAGTCAGTCTTGTCCCGTTTGTCTGTGGTCTGTCAGGGCTAAGATAAGACCGTGTATAAGTGCCCATCTTGCTGTGCTGTACCTCTGTGCCGTGTAATCTAAACGTTCTGCATAACCCATATTATATCCTCCTCCGGAGGTCTTGAGAACTGTACCCCTGGTGTCGTGTCATTTAACCCAGCCGTTGTGTCCTTTCCTTCATTGATTTAGCATAGCGCGATTCGGCCAACGTTCGAGTGTAATCGGGTAACTTGTGCGAACACGGCGGCCATTCCGCTCGGTCAAGCAACATCTAAGTCGTGTCCGTAACAATTGGTTGTCAGGAGTTGGATTCGGACCTGGGACTAAATTTGTTAGGCCCAAATTTTGGAACACCAATTGTACTATTAGAGTAACAATTGGTGTCGAGGAGTGAGATTGGACCCGGAGCGCGTTTCACGCGCTCGAAATTATAACGGCGAAATTTGATTGTGTTTTACAAAAATAAAAACCCGAATTTTGAAAGTCGCGCTATGGCAGATCAAGACGGCTGGGTTCCGGTGGGAGAGATAGAGGGGTTGGGAGTAACCCAGGATCAAATGGAGGGGAGCAATGAGGAGGCGGTTGAGGGAGTATCAGACGCACAAAATGGCGCCTCGCACGTAGCTACGGCGGCCGCACCCGCTGCACAAGTGGGAGGGATGGCCCAAATGCAGGCCCTCATGGAGCAATTTATGGCACAAATGAGGGCCTCTATGGAAGAGTCAATGTATAATTGGAAGAGGGATGCCATGTCAGACGAATCCGGGTGTGATCTAAAAAAATTGAGGGAGGAATCCAGGTGTGAAGTGGAAAAACGGATATCAGAGGCAAGGGAGCAGAGGGACAGAGACCGCAAGTTGGGCGAAAGGGTCCCAGGGGTGCACGAGGAGGTAAAGCGGGTCGAAAAGCGCTGGTTGAGCGAAGCGGAGGAAAGCACGGGTACAATGACGGGGGTAGAAATCGCGACACGGGGTTTGGAAAAGCCGGCGACCGATGAGGTAGAGGGTGTTTTATTAAAGCCAGCGGTCGTCGAGGTGAATAAAGAAAAAGCAGTGCTGGGAATTAAAATTGAAGAGATGACGGAGGTAGCCCGGGAATTGCAGGGAGAAATGGATTATGTACAAAGTCCCTGCTCAAATCATGATGATGTACTCGTTAATCCAAATGGAAGTTTGCAGGTTTTGGTGCAGGGAGGAAGAAGAACCCCGAAGGTGAGACGTGCTGTGTATTGTGCGGGGAGATTTTGTAAGAGGATGTTTAGCGACAAAAGAATTTTCGCGCGCTTGGGATCGAGGAAGCATCCGGGCGTTGGTGAAGGGTCCCGTGTGAGTGGAAATGGCACGCGTGGGAGGAAAAAGTGTGCGTCGGCGAATGGGTGTGTTTTTGTGAGGGTGAAAGGGGTAGCGTATGCTTGTAAGCATGCAAGTGAAGCATCGACGGTAACCGGTTTAGCGGTTAGGGCGACGGATAGCCGATGCGAGCACTCGGTGCGAGGGGTGCTTTGTTGGGTGCGAGGCCCGGCGCGGGTCGATGCTGCGTCGCTTCTCTTCGAAGCGTCGTTGCCGATTCGGGCTTGGCCCCGCCCCGCACGGTCGAGTCCGGGCTTTGTCGGGCGAGGCGACCGGTCCGGTTCAAGGGCGAGTGGGAGGAGGCGGAACGGTGCCCCCTCGTGGGGACGGGGTTCCGACCGGGGGAGATTGAGCCATCGGGCCCGGGACCGCAAGGTGCCGCGCCGAGATGGTGCGTGGAGCCTCGGTCCAACCAAACCACCTCCCTTGAACCGAAAGCCGGACGGATTCAACCTGCAGGCAACCAAACCACCCGAATTCATTGCTCGGCTTTACGAACCGAGTTTAATGATGTCACGACGCACCGAGGCTAGGATATAGTGGACTGTGATGATGGTGATAGTGATAGTGATAGTGATTTGATACGAAATTTATAATAGTGGGTAGAATTGGCAGCAAATGGAAAATTTTTGAATTGGTTGGAATTTGGACGAGCAAAATTTATAGTGAGAGACCCCCGATGTGGTGGGATGGCAAATCCACCATCCCTCACAAGTGGGGCAAATGCGCCCTAGATTATGGGGTTTATGGCAGTGAAAACTAGCCCGGGTGGGTTAGGTTATATTGTTAGGGATCTAGCGAAGATGACATTAGGTGACGTTAAGGTTAGATAGTGACTGATACCTGTAGTGGGGACGCAGGTAGTTTAGTGTGGATGATAATGACGTGGGAGCGCAATAGTTTAAAGGGACGACTGGGAAGCGCAAAGTTCAGAGGGGAGTAGTTAGATGAGATGATGCTGTGTGAGAACTGGACAGGTGTGTGGAGCAGTGTGGAGCAGTGTGGAGCAGTGTATGAGTAGTGAGTGTTGTGGATCAGCGCGAATGCGCTTGGGGAGAGAAGGGTGCAGGTGGCACCAGGTGTGAGAGCACAGGTGTGCAAGTAAAGGTGGTGTGGAGAGAGTTGGAGTAAGTGGTACGGAGTGGTGTGCATGGTGCGAAGGTGTGGATGGGGGAAGAGTGGACCCCTTTCACGAGTACCCGGGGCGGGTAGTGTAAGTGTTAGGTAGAGGGTATAGGTAAATTGTGGTTGGATATTGGCATCTGTGGTGCGGGTGACAGAATGGTTTTGTGGATGGGTGCATTAGTGTTGTGGAAATGGCTGGGCGTGTAGCCTGTTAGTGTGTGTAGTTGGTTGGGCACTCCACCACTGTGAGGATGTCGGCCAGGTGAGGCCGCAGGTGGGCTCTGGGAGCCGTTAGTGTCAGTGGGGCCCGAGGATCCGGAGGACGGACCCGGGTAGCCCAGTGCCAGAGAGGGCACCGAGTGGGGAGAGCGCCAGAGGGCCTTCCCCAGGTAGTTAGGTTAGGGTAAGGAGCAGGTAAGCTCGGAGGCAACTGCAGTGGTGGAGGTGTGCAGGTGGGTAGACCTGCTGGGAGAGCTACACGTCGCAGCCCAGAAATTGTGCGAAGGCACCGGGAGATGAATCGGGGGAGTGAGACCCCAAATTGAGAAGCACCACAGTTTGGTCAATGGGAATTGGTTTTTAGAACCCATAGTGTAAGTTGGCCAATGGATTGGCAGGGAGAGACCCCGGGTAGTGTAAAGTGTGTTAATGTCATTTAGAAAGTAGTTAGGATGAAGTCTCCTCGCACCATCTGCATCCACTCACCTGAGGTGACAGGAACTCCACACCATGCCATGTTTTGATTATTTTTTACTGTGCAAATGTTTGGATTGTGAGACGCATCATGACGTGGGTGTGACATTGTGCTTTGATGTTCCATCTCTGCCTCCTTATGAGGATTGATGATGAATTTGGTGATGGCAAATTTTGAAGTAGAGGGATTGTGGAGACGAATTTGGTATAGGGGAAATATGGGGAAGACGTGACAGTAGTGACGAATTTGTAAATGTGTAGATTTTTGTACATATGGGGTAAGGGCAAGGGTAGGGTAGGTGACAGGGGGGTGACGTACGGTAGGGACGAGCTTTCTCACTTCGCCCTCTGTACGCATTTCGCCTTGCATTGCCTTATTGATGTGTACCCTTGTGACCTTACCCCTCGCTCATTGTCTTTCCCCTTTTGTCTCCCACATGACCTGTGCGCCATTGGGTGCCGAGGGGAGCGTGCGTGAGTCGGCCATTGTGCGCCCGGCACTCTCAGAACCAGCTGTCTGCATCGATGCACCACATTATGGACCACATGCCTGTGGCCGAGCACCACTGATGGACCCCATGGGTTGGGGCATGGCCCCTCTGCTGGAACCGGCCATGAGGGCCCGAAATCTTGCTGGCGGACCTTGGCCACAGGGCACCGATGCCACAGAGGTGAAGCACACGTAGTCGGCCCTGTGGGCCATAAATAAAAAATAAATAAAAATGGACACGTTGGGTGCATTTCATTTTATGCTCAAATAGGCCGCCAGTAAGAAAATGAAAGGAAATGACAACATCTGGAAGAAAGTAATAGCCAGCAGAGGGAGCCGAAGAGCAAGAGACACCTGCAGGGTTTGGGTTTGTTGGTTTTATTTTATTGATGAACAATGGTGACTGCACCGATTGGAGCTTGGGTGTGTATTGGTGCGTTTTTGGGTGCTTTAATGGTGCATTGATGCAGAGCAGACTGTCTCCCCCCCAGAAAGAACAATCACAGGTCCTGGGTTAGTCTTGTAAATAAAGTAGCGTCAATTGTAAATAATGCTCCCTACCGGCTGTATGTTTAGTTTGAGGATTCTTTCCGCGATTCGGTTATCCTGTGGGTGTGTTTCGGTGAGGAGAAGGGTGCAACGTCGCAGGGGGACATATTTACTAATTTGTGAACATCTGTAAAACTGTCGCACTCAGGGTTGAGTTAATAGTAGAGGGAACTACATCTGAGTGCCACACTAACGTAGGTAAAAATTTATCGGGTCGGGACGCCCCGAGGTAGAGAAGGGTGCAATGTTGCGGATATGGGATTTGGCCTCCATCCATATCCGCTTGTAAATATTCCCCTATTTCCCCAATACTCCCCAACTATCCCCAATCCCCCATTCCCTAGTCCCATTGTCTGTAAACAACACTCTGTAGCCCCGACCTTCCCCTTTTTCCCCCATTAAATGTCGTGCCCAGGTTCACCGCATCTCACGTAGACAACTATAGGACATCTTGCTAGTTATTCTTAGTCTATGTCAGTTAAGGACTCGTTTCCATTAATTCTGACTCTTCGTTGCACCAGAATGTGATTGTATGGCACCATTAGTAAGTTTAGGACCTCCCAATACCTCCCCGCATCTCTTCCTCATGGAACAACAACACCAACAACAACAACAGCGGGGGCGGCGCGGCGGCGGCGCGGGGAGTGTGCGTCCTCACTCCGGCTTGGTTAGCCGCCATTGACCATGTGCTCCGACGGGGTTACCACGCAGGGGCTCACTGTCAGCTCCTCATCAAGGGCGGAGCCCGGTAACCCCCCGCACCCAATAAGAAGCGGCGGACCGATTCCATCTGGGGCGGAGCTAACGAGCCGAGGGCGTGTCACTTCCCGCTGGCATGCGCAGGAAGACGGAGGTGACGTCAGATGCGCCTCAGCTTGGAGAGAAAAGGACGCCACCTCCAGCGCGACGATATACCTACCCGCATCTCTGGACCGGACCGGGTCGATTCTGCCCCTGAGCCAAGGTGCACCTTGAGCTATCGACTGCCTGCCATCAATCCCCGTGTGAGTCAGTCTTGTCCCGTTTGTCTGTGGTCTGTCGGGAATAAGATAAGACCGTGTATAAGTGCCCATCTTGCTGTGCTGTACCTCTGTGCCGTGTAATCTAAACGTTCTGCATAACCCATATTATATCCTCCTCCGGAGGTCTTGAGAACTGTACCCCTGGTGTCGTGTCATTTAACCCAGCCGTTGTGTCCTTTCCTTCATTGATTTAGCATAGCGCGATTCGGCCAACGTTCGAGTGTAATCGGGTAACTTGTGCGAACACGGCGGCCATTCCGCTCGGTCAAGCAACATCTAAGTCATGTCCGTAACAATATATATATATATATATATATATATATATATATATATATATATATATATATATATATATATATATATATATATATATATATATATATATATAGACTTGGCATTTAATATGGAATATTTTTTTTTTCTTGCCTGGGTTTACTTTCTTCACTCAGTATATCAATCTGGTGAGTTTATTTTACACTTTGGTGATTTATTTGTTAAAAGAACCATGTCACTGATTGTCTATCGCAGCAAGAAGTCAACAACAGGATTATATCACAGGTGGCGTGGCAAAATGTACGGACAGGTGCATTTGATGATTGGCTTCACAGTCGGGTATACAAGGGTTGTTGCGTTCTGTATTAGTGGAAAACAACTGCTGCACGTCTCCAAAAGTTATTGCCGCTTCCCCTGGAGATGGTATGCTATGGTCAAGAATGGTCAAGAACAGGCTATGCAGGATGGACAGAGAAAACAGGGTCAAGAACAGGCTATGCAGGATGGACAGAGAAAACAGGCTCAAGAACAGGCTATGCAGGATGGACAGAGAAAACAGGCTCAAGAACAGGCTATGCAGGATGGACAGAGAAAACAGGGTCAAGAACAGGCTATGCAGGATGGACAGAGAAAACAGGGTCAAGAACAGGCTATGCAGGATGGACAAAGAAAACAGGGTCAAGAACAGGCTATGCAGGATGGACAGAGAAAACAGGGTCAAGAACAGGCTATGCAGGATGGACAGAGAAAACAGGCTCAAGAACAGGCTATGCAGGATGGACAGAGAAATGCTGTTTGTCATGGAGTGGTGGCTTTACGAAATTACGGCATGAAACAGCGTGCTATTGCTCGGCAGTATGGCATCACTCAAGGATCCTGAAACGAAATGCTCAGAGGGGTGTCCCTACTCCAATACCGAGGCCAGGACGTCCACGCAGAACCACAAGGAGGGATGATCGCCAGCTGCACCAGTTAGTCCGCAATGGCCGTACCAAGTCAGCTAATCGGCTTAGGGCTGAGTGGCAGCAACTGACAAATGTGCCTGTATCCAGAAGGCTAGTCAACCAACGACTGGTTCAAGCAGGCTATCGGGCCAGGCATCCCCTGAGAAAGCCACGCCTGACCAGACAACACCACCAGCGCCGATTGCAGTGGGCCAGAGAGCACCGTCAATGGCAGCCAGGACACTGGAATCACGTGATCTTCAGTGACGAGTCTAGATTTCTGGTCTATCGTCAAGATGGCCGCGTCCGAGTGCGCAGACAAGTGCATGAAGCCTACAACAAAGATTGTATAGTGCCAAGAGTCCAAGCTGGAGGTGGTCGTGTGACTGTTTGGGCTGCTTTTCATGCAGGGGGCAAAACTGACCTGGTTGTTCTGAATGGAAACCTGAACCAGTTCAAGTACAGGGCCATTCTGGAAGAAACATTGCTTCCATTTGCTCGTGCAGCCTTTCGAGGAAACTTTGTCTTCCAAGATGACAATGCACGGCCTCATTGTGCTCGCATGATCCAACACTTTCTTGCTGACCGTGGTGTAGAGCATATGGAGTGGCCTGCCATGTCCCCGGATATGAATCCGATAGAGAACTTGTGGGCAGAATTAACGCATCAAATCGACCACTTGGACCAGCAGCCGACCTCTGTGCGTGAATTGCTGCAGGCTATTGTCACTGCATGGCAAGAGATTCCTGTCCAAACCTTGGCAAATCTCGTGAACAGCATGCCTCAACGTGTGCGTGCTCTCCTGAATGCTCGTGGGGGTTACACGAAGTACTGAACTGTAATTTTACTGTCCGTAATCCCAGTCGTAATTTAACTTTTGTTTTTGTTAAAAAATTTTTTGGCTAATGTGCAAAATAAAGAGATACTTCTGGAAAACGTACAGAAGTTTAACACAGTACTGTCCATGAATTTCGTTCGATATCAGTTTACATCACTTTCAAGGATCAATTTATTTGTTTCGAAATGTCAAATGTGGTTTTTGTTTCTTTTAAAGGTGACATAAACAAAATCTAGAATAATTTCAACATAATTCCAATGAACTTTTGGTTCTAAGACATCTTGAAAAGTAAGTTCACCCCCACAAAAAAAATATTCCATATTAAATGCCAAGTCTGTATATATATATATATATATATATATATATATATATATATATATATATATATATATATATATATATATATATATATATATATATATATATATATATATATATATTGTTACTGATCGCGGACAGATGTTATATTGACCGAGCGGTTGGTATTACCGTGACCGTTACAGGATCCCCGACTCACCCGATTCCACCCAAACGTTGGCCGGGTCGCACCGCAGCTAGTCAATGAGGGAAAAGACGAAAACGACGCAATGCAAAGAGGAAAACGAAGGCAAAGAAAGGTTTGGAAATACTACTGAATTTATTTACTATTTACACACATAAGCAAAAAGGAGCAATCAAGTTTATTTACAACACATAAGACGCAGGTGACACAGTGCAAATACTAGCTTATCTACAGACTTAACTTATTCCCAGGACAGAACAAACAGAACAAACTCACGTCCACAAGAAGGGTGGAAAGGCAGGAGGTGGATGGCTGGAGGGAGAGGGAGGTCCAAGGGGGTCCCGCAGCACAACCGGCGCGTTTAGCAGCCGCCGTTCAGGCCAGGCCCCACGCTGCTGTTTTGGCTGCTGTGTACGTCGCGTGCTTTGCCAGGCCTTGTCCGACTCGTCTGGTCCAAACCCTCCACTCGTTCTTGGTCCACTCACTCTTTACCACCGACTCCTCACCACAACCAACGCAACCAACTGACCACCGACTCCACTGACTGACTCCTCACGACCCTCTTTCTTGACGACCAACTCTCAACCAACTCAGACCAACTCACGACTCACTTCCGTGCGCGCCTTTTTATAGCGCCTCCAGCGATTAAGCCGCCGGCGTTTTGGACACGCCCGTCGGGGTGCTCACCTCGGCCCTGGTTGGTCGCGCGACCCTTGGGCTCCGCCCTGGATGACGACGGGCGGGCACGCCCCTCTTCCCCTCTATGACGAGGTGGAGACACGCCTTTCTTCCCCGACTCGAGCCTCGTGGTCAATGGTGGTTATTGGAGGGGAGGTAATTGAGAATCGAGGGCTCAGCAATGACGAAAGGGGGATGTGATAGGAAATGGAGGTTTTGGGGATGGGAATGAAAGGGGATCTATTCTCTTTCACTGGTGCAATGGAGTACTTCAATTAATGGGAGACACAGCCTTACCCTAAAACACAGAATAAGAGATAACTATCAACAGGGGTATTCTATTACTTGGCTGACGTGTATGCTTGTGGACTAATTATGGGATGCCCTTTCACCTTTACACAGCTCCGGAGGTAGGGGGGCGCAGAATAACAATAATAATAATAATACAGCACACAATCAAAAAAAATACAGTCCTCATCTCCGCAACACTGCACCCTCCTCCTCTTAGGCACGGCCCGGGCCTACAACTTTTATTTTTAGTGTGACACGTAGGTGTAGTTCCCTCTATTTTTAACCTGACCCTGAGTGCGACAGTGTTAAAACATAAATAAATGTGTCCCGCTGCTCCATTGCACCCTGCCTAACAGACTTACGCCCACAGTTAACCGAATTGCGGAATGGTCTTCAAACTATACACTGGCGGTGGGAAGCATTATTTACAATGACGCTATTTTTATTTACAAAACTAACCCAGGACCTGTGATTGTTCTTTCTGGGGGGGGGGAGACAGTCTGCTCTGCATCGACGCACCATGAAAGCACCCAAAAACGCACCCAAGCACCAATCGGTGCAGTCACCATTGTTCAAGAAAATAAAACCAACAACCCCTAACCCTGCAGGTGATCTCTTGCTCTTCGGCTCCCTCTGCTGGCTATTATTATCTCTTCCAGTTGTTGTCATTTTCTTTGCTTTTCTTACTGGCGGCCTATTTGCAATAAAGTGTGCCCCATGTGTCCTTTTTATTTGATTTTATTTATGGCCCACAGGGCCGACTAGTGTGGTTCACCTGTGGGGCATCGGTGCCCTGTGGCCAAGGTCCGCCAGCAAGATTTCGGGCCCTCATGGCCGGTTCCAGCAGAGGGGCCATGCCCCAACCCATGGGGTCCATAAGTGGGGCTCGGCCACAGACATGTGGTCCATAATGTGGTGCATCGATGCAGACAGCTGGTTCTGGGAATTTCGGGCGCACAATGGCCGACCCACGCACGCTCCCCTCGGCACCCAATGGCGCACAGGTCATGTGGGAGACAAAAGGGGAAAGACAATTGAGCGAGGGGTAAGGTCACAAGGGTACACATCAATAAGGCAATGCAAGGCGAAATGCGTACGGAGGACGAAGTGAGAAAGCTTGTCCCTACCGTACATCACCCCCCCTGTCACCTACCCTACCCTTGCCCTTACCCCATATGTACAAAAATCCACATTTACAAATTCGTCACTACGGTCACGTCTTCCCCATATTTCCCCTATACCAAATTCGTCTCCACAATCCCTCTACTTCAAAATTTGCCATCACCAAATTCATCATCAATCCTCATAAGGAGGCAGAGATGGAACATCAAAGCACAATGTCACACCCACGTCATGATGCGTCTCACAATCCAAACATTTGCACAGTAAAAATAATTAAACATGGCATGGTGCGGAGTACCTGTCACCTCAGGTGAGTGGATGCAGATGGTGCGAGGAGACTTCATCCTAACTACTTTCTAAATGACATTAACACACTTTACACTACCCGGGGTCTTTCCCTGCCAATCCATTGGCCACTTACACTATGGGTTCTAACAACCAATTCCCATTGACCAAACTGTGGTGCTTCTCAATTTGGGGTCTCACTCCCCCGATTCATCTCCCGGTGCCCTCGCACAATTTCTGGGCTGCGACGTGTAGCTCTCCCAGCAGGTCTACCCACCTGCACACCTCCACCACTGCAGTTGCCACCCGAGCTTACCTAGCTCCTCACCCTAACCTAACTAACTGGGGAAGGCCCTCTCCTGGCTCTGTCACCCCTTGGTGCCCTCTGGCACTGGGCTACCCGGGTCCGTCCTCCGGATCCTCGGGCCCCATCCACAACTACCGGCTCCCAGAGCCCACCTGCGGCCTCACCTGGCCGACATCCTCACAGTGGTGGAGTGCCCAAACCAACTACACACACTAACAGGCTACACGCCCAGCCATTTCCACAACACTAATGCACCCATCCAAAGACCATTCTTTCACCCGCACCACAGATGCCAATATCCAACCACAATTTACCTGTACCCTCTACCTAACACTTACACTACCCGCCCCGGGTATCCGTGATGGGGGTCCACTCTTCCCCCATTCACACCTTCGCACCATCCACTCCACTCCACAATTTCCACCATACTCACTCCACGACCATCCATTCCAATACTCCATACCATTTATTCCATACACCTGTCCTCCATTCACCTGTCGTTGCACACCTGTGCAATCTCACCTGGTGCCACCTGCACCCTCCTCCTCTTCCTGGACCAGTTGGTCAACACAACACACATCACCATCACTCACTCATACACTGCTCCACACACCTGTTCAGTTGCACACCTGTGCAATCACACCTGTTCAATCACACCTGTTCAATCCTCACACACACGGCATCATCTCAGCTAACTACTCCCCTCTGAAACTTGCGCTTCCCAGTCGTCCCTTTAAACTATTGCGCTCCCACGTCATTATAATCCACTCTACTCTACCTGCGTCCCCACTACAGGTATCAGTCACTAACTAACCTTAACGTTACCTAATGTCATCTCTTCTAGATCCCTATCATTATCCAAGCCCTCCCTGGCTCGGTTGTCATAGCCACCCCATAAACTATTGCGCATTTGCCCCACTGTGAGGGATGGTGGATTTGCCATCCCACCACATTGGGGAGGTCCTACTATCAATTTCGCACACCTAAATCCAACCAATCAAAAATTCTGCCAATCATCTGCCAATCACCGTACCAATCATCAAATTTTGCTTTTTTCTAATTTTGAGTCCAAAACACTATCCTCATCACCCGTCTACTTATTACATCCTCTCGGTGCGCCAATTCACGTCTACAGCCCGGCTTCGTACAGCCGAGCAATGAACGCGGGTCGTTTTGTGCCAGCGGCTGGATACGTCCCGCATTCGTGGCAGGGACGGGGGCTTACCCGGGCCGAGATCCCACGCACCACCTCGGCGTGGAGCCATCCAATGTCCCGATCTCGACCTGCCGGCACGTCTCAATAGAAAGTGGTCGCCATGACGACCCTTCCTATCGGGCTGCCCGCTCCGCCTAGTGGAGCCCGGACGCGGCCGTTCCAAGCGAGGCACAGCGTGGATCGCGTACGGCGGTTCTTTCGAAACCGCCGTGGTTCGGATCCCCGCTGGTCCTCGCGGCACGCGAAGCTGCCCGACGCGCACCGAGGGCCCGATTCGGCTAAAAGTCGTTCTAACCTTTAACCCGGTTACCATCGATGCCTCACCTGCATGCTTATACGCATACGCTACCCCTTTCTTGCTCATACATGCAGCCGTTTCCATGCTCCTCGTCGTACCTTTTCTTACACACCTCGGTACACTCATTCCGCTCACCGACTTGGTCACACACCTGACCACCGAACACCTTGGCACACATTCGTCGCTCGCACACCTCACCAACACACCTCTTCGCGCCCCCTCCTCGGTCACCTCCTCTGTGACAATCACAGGTGTGCTCTCACTCGCACACCCAACCACGTGCCTCACTACCAATTCCAGCGTGCATTCCCACTCACGCTCTACCATTCCAGGTGTGCATCCTTCCATTCCAGGTGTATATCCTCGCTCACCTGCCACAACCAACTCACGCTCCGTGTCACTCTCACTACTCTCACCTCCACTCTCGGTCGTGCACTCACCCTTACTCTCGACAGCGCACTCTTTCCTCATGCACCTGTCCGTTACACACCTTTCTCGCGCACCCTCTTGCGCACACTCTCCCGTTACACCCTCTGTAACACTCACCACAGGCGTACACTTTCTCGTTACATCCTCTGTAACACTCACCACAGGTGTACACTTTCTCGTTACATCCTCTGTAACACTCACCACAGGTGTACACTCTCTCGTTACTTCCTCTGTAACACTCACCACAGGTGTACACTCTCTCGTTACTTCCTCCGTAACACTCACCACACCGCGCTTCCATGTACCCCCTCGCACACGCGCTTCGACCAACTCACTCTTGACGGCACACTCACTCCTTGGCGTGCACTTTTTCCTCACACACCCCATGGTCGGGCATTCTCGCACACCTCTTTTTTCGCACACCAGACCTGTCGCACACTTCACCAACGGCCTTTCACGAACACCCGGATCCAAACCAATCCCCAAGCCGACTGAAGCTTTCCTCACATCATATACATTGCCACTCACCTCCGTACCTCGTCGTCGCGCCTCCTTTGCCACCTGCAAACTCTTTATTTGGTTAGTGAGCAGCACATCATGAGTTGAGCACCGACCTTGTACCAATTCCATTACCTCCTCCTGGATTTCTCTCTTAGTTTCTGTCCGTCTCTTCTTAATTTCACTCACCTCTTCTTCCACTTCCTCTAATTTTTGTTTAACCTCTTTTATTTCTCGGTGCGTCTCCTCAAGTTCGTCCTCTAAGGCTACCGTGACCGTCTCTATGTGCATCCTCACCTGCCGGTCCTTTGTCTCCATTATCTCTGTCACCTCGTCCACCCTCATTGTCAGTTCCTCACGTACCATCTGACATTGCCTCTGTGTCGCTATTAAGTCATTTTTAATTTCTTTTTGTGTCGCCTTTAACCCTCCTAGTACCGCAGTGTTCTTTTGAACCTGCTCCACTAGTTCTTTTTGTCCCTCCGTCAGCTGTTCCACCTCCTCCGTCAGATCTTCTATTCCCCCTTGTAACTTTGCCGTATTATTTCTCACCTCTTTCTCCATACGCTTCTCACCTCGCTTTACCTCCTCGCGTAGCCCTGAGACCTCCTCACTCACACCTCGTCGTATCTCCTCTTTCATCTCCCCCATCTCTTTTGTAGATGCCACCCTCATCTGTCCCAATTCATCCCTCTGAGCATCCAGTTTACTTTCTAACCCGATTTGCACCTCCTCTATCTGGTTTCCCAATTGCTCACTATTCTTTTCCATAAGGGCCTTCATTTGCATCATAAAAAGGTTCAAATCCACTAGCGGCACTGCTGCGGTCGCGGGCGCGGCAAAATTTGGTGCCGCTCCACCCACGTGCGCGAGGACGCCATTTTGCGCGCCTGATACTTCCTCAACCACATTGCCAATGTTCTCCTCCTCTCTTTCCTCCACATACATTTCCCCGAGGTCCTGGGTCGATTCTACCCCGTCTATCTCTCCCACCGGCATCCCGTCGCCTTGACCAGCCATGGCGCGATTTCAAAATTCGGGTTTTTCTTTAAAAAAACAAATTTCGGCAGCTCGTAATTTTGACCAAATTTTTTTTTTCTCTATTCGTTTTAAAAATTTGGTTCGGGCCTCGAATCTCACTCCCAGACACCAATTGTTACTGATCGCGGACAGATGTTATATTGACCGAGCGGTTGGTATTACCGCGACCGTTACAGGATCCCCGACTCACCCGATTCCACCCAAACGTTGGCCGGGTCGCACCGCAGCTAGTCAATGAGGGAAAAGACGAAAACGACGCAATGCAAAGAGGAAAACGAAGGCAAAGAAAGGTTTGGAAATACTACTGAATTTATTTACTATTTACACACATAAGCAAAAAGGAGCAATCAAGTTTATTTACAACACATAAGACGCAGGTGACACAGTGCAAATACTAGCTTATCTACAGACTTAACTTATTCCCAGGACAGAACAAACAGAACAAACTCACGTCCACAAGAAGGGTGGAAAGGCAGGAGGTGGATGGCTGGAGGGAGAGGGAGGTCCAAGGGGGTCCCGCAGCACAACCGGCGCGTTTAGCAGCCGCCGTTCAGGCCAGGCCCCACGCTGCTGTTTTGGCTGCTGTGTACGTCGCGTGCTTTGCCAGGCCTTGTCCGACTCGTCTGGTCCAAACCCTCCACTCGTTCTTGGTCCACTCACTCTTTACCACCGACTCCTCACCGCAACCAACGCAACCAACTGACCACCGACTCCACTGACTGACTCCTCACGACCCTCTTTCTTGACGACCAACTCTCAACCAACTCAGACCAACTCACGACTCACTTCCGTGCGCGCCTTTTTATAGCGCCTCCAGCGATTAAGCCGCCGGCGTTTTGGACACGCCCGTCGGGGTGCTCACCTCGGCCCTGGTTGGTCGCGCGACCCTCGGGCTCCGCCCTGGATGACGACGGGCGGGCACGCCCCTCTTCCCCTCTATGACGAGGTGGAGACACGCCTTTCTTCCCCGACTCGAGCCTCGTGGTCAATGGCGGTTATTGGAGGGCAGGTAATTGAGAATCGAGGGCTCAGCAATGACGAAAGGGGGATGTGATAGGAAATGGAGGTTTTGGGGATGGGAATGAAAGGGGATCTATTCTCTTTCACTGGTGCAATGGAGTACTTCAATTAATGGGAGACACAGCCTTACCCTAAAACACAGAATAAGAGATAACTATCAACAGGGGTATTCTATTACTTGGCTGACGTGTATGCTTGTGGACTAATTATGGGATGCCCTTTCACCTTTACACAGCTCCGGAGGTAGGGGGGCGCAGAATAACAATAATAATAATAATACAGCACACAATCAAAAAAAATACAGTCCTCATCTCCGCAACAATATATATATATATATATATATATATATATATATATATATATGTATCTACATAAATATAAAAATAAATATAATTAAATATATAAATATATAAATATATATAAATAAACAAATAAATAAATATACATAATAAATATAATATAATTATATATATATATACATATATATATATATATATATATATATATATATATATATACATATATATATATACACACACACACACACACACACACACACAAGTATGGTTGTTCCTTATACATTTCCAAAACTCTGGGCCAATCTCCCCAAAGCCTCTGGCACCGCATTATTTTCACATGTAAAAGATCATTGTCGCAATAAAAACTTAACCCTCAATGAAATTGGTGTAAAACATTAAATAACGGTGCTTTCGGTAAGCAAGCGTCGTACGTCACACGATGCATGCCTGCACCTCATCCAACATTGGCACGTCATTTCTTCAGCCGGAAGAGGGATTGAGCGTGGACTGCATATGGACATTCGAAGGTCAATACTTTGTCAGGAATCGAACCTATATTGCATTCAAAGATTTCCTTTTTCCGTATGCAGAACGTAAATTTAATATCCAATAGGTCCAGAGTCTCCATGAGATTACACTGAGTCCAACAAGTGTTCACAGGAGGCTGGCTGTATGACTTTAAACAAGGTAATGACGCCATTTGTCCAATCATCACCGAGTTGCAATCCCCATTTATTTTTTGTTTCTCCAGGTAAAACGTCCATTTCTAGGCTCAGATGTTTTTTGTTTGAGGTTCCCCTTGCTTATTCTTCCTCCAAGTGTCCATCTGTTGTGTCCTTCCCTGCTGTTGGTGTGTTTCTCTTTTCCAGTTTTCATGTATTTATGACTTTGCTTATTTATGACTTAATCTTGACTAACAGCAATCCTATTGATGCATTATTAAAGTCTAAACAACTCAATCTCAATTAGGTGATCCAAAGTCAAGTAAGCAAATACCAGTCATCTCAGGTAAAGTACGAATTGAACTCATTCATTTAGGATAATTGAACTCATTTTTATGATAAAATAATTACGCAACAAACCTAGCAATCCCCCTCACCACATCAAAACCCATCTGTTGAAGGTCGGCAATAACAACAACAACAACAACAACAACAACTTTCCCTTGAGCATTCACTCATTCTACAGGTATGAACACTTGGTAGGTTCTTATCTTGCTGGGAAATACCTCTCTAATGTTTGAAGGGTTTGGCCTTTTTGTGGTCGTTTCTGAACGCTTTATTGTACGCTTGATCATGGTATTCAAGATAATTTTGATCCCTCGTCTACACATAGAAATCGATATAATCATAAAAATGCATCCACCAAAGGGCCTACTGAAACAGAAGTGCCTATCAGACCTACAATGACCTCAATGTGACCCTGTAGATATTAACGGTACCTGGTTGGGATTTGGATCCACCTTATTCCAGGAACCAACCAGGTTGCCCGAATCGATGGGTTCGAATGGCTTGTGGCAAACAGAAGGCAAGATGCGGTACAGCCAGCTGTAACAAAATGCAAATAACAGAAGAAAGGTGGGTAGAGAAAAACGTTTTTTGTTACGATGGAGAACGAGATGTTTATGATATTTTTAAGGAAGAAAATCCATATACAGCTCCACCAACTGAACAAGGAGAAGGCGCACACAGCAAGAAAGAAGATACCAGTGGATTGAACACTACTTAATTTTTTTTCTTTTATATCATTTAAGTTAGTGATTGTTTGAATCAGATAATGCTTAAAATACAAACAGATGGAATTCTACTTTGCAAAATAAGGCAATTCTCTGCATGTGTGTATGTCTGATATATTATAGGATCAACTAGAACGACACTCAATAGAGAGAATAGCTCCGCCTGGTTGGCCACATCACTCAATGGTGAAGAATCACTTAAAAATTCTACTAGCTGGATCCGGATCCGAATCTTCACCAAAATTGAATCCATTTTTCCTTGTCGCAAACACAACCTGTCCAACAAGTTTCGACCAAATCCGTCAACAACTTTTTGAGATATCCTGCAATGTATCGCTTTTGGCCCAATCTCCCAATGGTTTAAATTCACTTAGAAATTAAATAATCATCATATCCGAATCAATATTCAGATCTTCACCAAAATCGAATCGAATCGTCCTTGTCGGACACCCAACTGGTCCACCAAGTTTCGTCCAAATCCGTCTACAACTTTTTGAGATATCCTGCTATGTATCGTTTTTGGCCCTATCTCCTAATGGTGAAGCATAACTTAAAAATTCTAGTAGCTGGATCCAAATCCGGATCTTCACCAAAATCTAATGATTTTGTCCTTGTCACATACGCTACATCTCTGCCAAATTTCGTCCAAAACCGCAACACCTTTTTGAGATATTTTGTTCAAAAACGGACAAACAGACAAACAAACAGACAGACAGACAGACATGGGTGAAAACATAACCTCCATCCACCTTTGGTGGTGGAGGTAAAAATGATTGGATCAAACTCCACCAAATGTGCATATCCAGTGCCAGCTTATGGGCACAAAATAATTCCCCCCTCCCCTGGTGAGAATGATGAGAATACTTGTTTCATGATGGTTTCAAATCAAACTGAATATTGTCGTGTCTACCCTGTAGTGAACACCTCAGAGTGATGGATGGCCAAAACGAGCTTTACTCCGAGGCGTATAAGCCGAACCTGGTGGGAATATCTCTTTGGCGCGCGGGGGAGGATCCGAGGCCTTACCTGAACGAGAGGCCGCGACGGGGGTTTATTCCTCGCCCCACAAACGAATAAACGAACAAGACAGGCACGACAAAGAAATGCAATCAATATGGGGTTTATTTAAATTACACAAAGTAAAAGGGAAGGTGAGGTAAACAAAAAGTTCTAAATAAAGGTCCCTCCACACGGACTCAAAGACACGAACAAGAGAAAAATAAACGAAAATAAATGTTCACTGTCGTGCAGCCAACAATAAATGTGCCAAACAATAAATGTTCAAAACGCTCGCCGAGTGTCATTGAATCACCTCATCATTCCTCAATCACTCACAAAGCTCAGGGAGAGGTTTTCTTTTACACAGGTCATCGAGGCAGAGCCTAGTCCTTCATCGAGAAGGTTCATGTGATGTCGGTTGTAGGAGGGGCAGGGTTTAGTCCTACCGGGCAGCTGTGGGGTTTTTGCTAGCCCTGCTAGTGTTGTGGGTGAAAGGAGCTCCGGTCTCAATGAGGGCCTGGCGTGGCCCACAGGCCCCGCATCTCTGCGTGGGAAAACATGCATTGGCGCGGTCGCGTCCATATAATAGCCAGCCGCCGGTGCGAGGAAAACAGGCAAGAGCTCCTCCCTTTGTCCTTCTCGTTCGGCTGCACCGAGCCCTGACCATCTTTTAGGCGCACCCCGCACGAAGTGCAGCACGATCGTGTCCTCCTTCGTCGGCGACCAGGCAAGAAGAGACGAAGAGCAAGCGACCAGGAAAGAGAGACCGCCCTGACCAAAGCCAGAACAAAAAGAGAGTGATTTAGGTGGAATATTCCTCCTTATCCTTTTCAGCCCATACTGCCTGACGTCACATCACCAATCGCCGAACTAGATTGAATCACCCCATCGTTCCTCAACCACTCACAAAGCTTGGGGCATGGTTTCCTTTTACATGCGTCATCGAGGCAGAGCCTAGTCCTTCATCGAGAAGGTTCGCGTGACGTCGTTTGTAGGAGGGGCGGGGTTTAGTCCTATCGGGCAGCTGTGGGGTTTTTGCTAGCCCTGCTGGTGTTATGAGTGAATGGAGCATTCGTGGCATGGCTTTTCCTGAATATAAAAATGAAGGGCAAAATTACAAGAGGCCTTTACACACAGGGGAATTATTACCCATTAGCCCTACCTAAATAACACAACTCCACTCCTCTATGTGGAGACACATAAATGCCCTTACCCGGACAGTCGGCCTAACTTAATTTACATCGACGTGGGTTCTTCTTCTTCACGCCACTCGGAGCATACTAATCTACACATTCTGAACTTCATTAAGGTATTTCATCCATACCCCAAAATCATAACAATATAAAGTCTTCACAAACTACTAATATGATACTGTATAAAATGCACATAAAATGTAAATAAGTTTGACTAATAGAGAAAATCAGATGATTCTCAGTTGCATAAGTATTCAAACCCCTTTGCCTAATGAACTCGAAATCACTCAGGGGCACATTATTTGTTTGAAAGGTTACAAAATATGTGTAATAGTTTACAAAATATGTGTAATAGGTTTCACCTGTATGTAATCAATGGTATAAATTAAAAATTAAGCTCCACCACTCATCTAAAGAGTTTTAAGGTGCAACTCACTTGGTAAACCAACAAGGCAAACGTAAAGACCGAGGAGCTTTTCAACGATGTCAGACATAAAATGATGGGGAAGCACCGTTCAGGAGAGGGTTATAAGAAGATTTCAAAGTCCCTCATTATCCATTTTAGTATGGTGATATCAATCATGAAGAAGTGGAAATCATACAGTTGTGGCCAAAAATATTGGTACCCTTTCACATTTTTCAAATAATGGACAATTCCTTCCAGAAAATTGTCGAAATTTAAAAAATCTTTTGGTATCCACATATGTATTTCTTTGGTTTGCAGTGAAACAAAACAAAAAAAGCTGAAAAAAATTACTAAATCTTAGCTTATTCCACACAGAAATCCTAAAATGGCCCGAACAATATTATTGGCACCTTTTAGAATTCAGAAGTTGTTAGAAATAATTAGATTTTAAGCAGGTGATTCTCCTTTACTTTCAAATTGAACTCACCTGTGGTGAGTTGCATGTGCCTGCAATATAAAAATCACTCATTCAACCAGTTTGAATGGAGAAAAGGAGTCATTCTGCTGTTTTGTGTCACTGTGTGTCCCGCAATGAGCATGGAGAATAGAAAGAAAACCAGAGAATTGTCTGAGGAGGTCAGACACAAGATTGTAGCCAAGCATGGACAATCTCAAGGCTACAAGTCCATCTCCAGAGACCTTGTTGTTCATGTGTCCACCATACGCAATGTTATCAGGAAGTTTAAGGCCCATGGCACTGTATCCAACCTCCCTGGATGTGGCCGCAAGAGAACACTTGATCGAAGATTGCAGCGAAGGATTGTTTGAATGGTGGAGAAAGCACCTCAATCAACTGCCAAACAGATTCAAGCTGATCTTAAGACACAAGGTACAACAGGTTGAACTTGCACCATGCGTCACCAACTCAATGAAATGGGGTTCTATGGTAGGAGACCCAAGAGGACCCCACTGCTGAGAAAGCCCGACTGGAATTTATCAAAACACACCTGAACAAGCCAAAATCCTTCTGGGAGAATGTCCTGTGGATAGATGAGACCAAATTAGAGCTTTTTATTAAAGCACATCATCTCTATGTTTATAGAAAACAAAATGAAGCCTTTAAAGAAAAGAACACCTTCCCTACAGTTAAACATGGAGGAGGTTCAGTGATGTATTGGGGTTGCTGTGCTGCCTCTGTCACTGTTTGCCTTGAATGTGTGAATGGCATCATGAAATCAGGAGATTACCATGAATTTTGGAGCACAATGTTCAACCCAGTGTCAGAAAGTAGGGTCTCCGTCGAAGGTCATGGGTCTTGCAGCAGGACAATGACCCCAAACACACTTCAAAAAACACCCTGGAATGGTTCAAGACAAAACGCTGGACTGGTCTGAAGTGGCAGCAATGAGTCCAGATCTCAATCCTATTGAACCCCTGTGGGAAGATCTCAAAACAGCAGTTGGGAGAAGGCACCCTTCAAATCTGGGAGAGCTGGAGTAGTTTGCACAAGAAGAGTGGGACAAACTGCCAGTAGAGAGGTGTAGGAAGCTCATTCGTGGCTGTAGGAAGTGCTTGACTGCAGTTATTTTGTCCAAAGTCTGTGCTACCAAATATTAAGTCGGGTGTCAATAATTTTGTCAATGCCATTTCTTTTTATTTTCAGATGTAAAAGGATATATCAAGTTCTGAATCAAAAACAAAGGTTTTGTAATATTAACAGTGAAATAAAGATTGTGGAGACCAAATACTTTCGTCAATTTCAACTTATTTTTTAGAGAAAATTGTGAGTTATTTGAGAAAAGTTCAAGGGTGCCAATATTTTTGGCCATGACTGTATCATATCACCCAGATTCTACCCAGATCAGGTCGCCCATCTAAACTCAGCAGCCGGACAAGCAGGAAACTGGTTCCGTAAATGACTTTGTCATTCATGACTTTATGTAAATCTGTAAAGCTACTGTAAATCCAACAATGATTTTGAAAGATCTGCAAGGCTCTATGTCCGAGATGGGGGTCATTGTTAATCAATCAACAATATCCCGTTCCCTTTACAATGTTGGCCTCCATGGACAGGTGGCAAGAAGGAAGCCATTACTGAAAAAGACGCATCCACAAGCTCGTATTGAGTTGCCGAAAAAGCATCTTAATGGTACAGCAAGCATGTGGAGATACGTTTTGTGGTCAGATGAGATGAAAATTGAACTTTCTGACCTAAAAATAGAACAAACTGACCTAAGGGGCTGAATACTTTTGCAACCAATGAATTTTGATTTGTACATGTTTTTTGCAGGTATTCCTGATATGTAACCTCCTTCAACTATAACAGTGTTTAGTTTGATCTCTTCAGTTATGAATGAAAAAGTTCATTTGGAAACATTGTTTCTGTGGCTTTATTGGTTGGGGGTGAATACGTTTGCATGCAAGTATGTATGCATATATGTATGTCTGACCCTTATAGAATCGCAAACGGCTTGGCCATTCTCTTTCAAATTTATGCATATTTGCTTGGGTCGGGGTATCCAGGGTCAGGTCATGGGCAGGAAATACTACCCTCTCCCCATAACAATTGGTTTAAACCTGCATCCCGCAACCTTTTTAGCCCAGGACCCAATAAAAAAACCCAGGCATCCAGTCGCGACCCATCGAATCCCCCACCCCCCCTTGGTAAGGGTTCGGTTCATCATCTTTGTACAGTAGTACAATTCGTAATTGAACATTAAAGCAAAGTGACGACAATCATACCAAACACTGTCCTTATTTTGTTGTTAGTTTGTACGGATCTCCACGACCATGAGGAGAGAGAGAGCGAGAGACCACGCCCCCCTTGAGAATGAGCAGCGACTTCGATCACAGACCCCGCCCACTTGATATTGTCAGCCAATCAGGCGTAAACTCCCTGCCTTGTTAGTAGCTTCGGAAGAGATGAATCCGCCCCTACGATGAATCCGGATGAAGATTTAATGATGAGGATGAAGATGAAGATGAATCTCACAACATTCATTGGCGGTGTATCTTTTATGAAATAGAATAAAACTTTAATTATTAAAGTGACACGCCAAGATAAGGTGTTTGAACTTCATTTTAATCTTCATCGTGAATTGATGATGAACTTAAAATGTAACATGAACTGATAAACAAAACAAGAATAACTTTTACTGAAAAAACCCGATATGCATCGGAACTTATATCCAGGTTCAATGTTCCGTTATCATGAACAACATTAAATAAACAACTTTCACTGATTAAACCCGAAAGTGAATCTTACAAGCCCAATTCAAATGTTCCGTTTGCAACATTGTGGATGTGGATTATCCACATCAGTGCGACGGTTGACTTTGCATATTGGCTCCGAGATCATCGATTCGGCTTTGAAGCGGCGACAATGCGACTCTCAGGTTGTCGCACAGGGCCACCGTCTCCAGTTTGTTCCGATACTCGGACTTCAGATATGTCACCGTTGAGAAACCTGCCTCACACATCCACGTCGTCGTGAATGGCATCAGGAACTTTACCGCGAGATGTGCAATCTCTGGGTACTCATGAGACACTGTCAGCCAAAACTTTATTAAAGTGTCCTTCCCGAACAATGTCTCAAGTGTACCGTCGGACACGATGTCGATCAAGTCCTCTTTCAATCTGTTGGACAAGTTGCAACACTGCTGAACGTCGACTGAATAAGGGTCTCGGATCCACTTCTTCTCCACGCGTGGATCAACAGGAAAGTATTCGTCAAATCGTTTGCGCAGGTTCACCAGATGTTCGACGATGACATCCTTAATGTCCACACGTTCCTCAACACTCTTGCTCAGCAGATCATCCAGGTTTTCGAACATGTCAAATTCATCATTGGTCTGTACTCATCTCTTCCATAGATCCAGCTTTGACTTGAACGCCGCCATCTTGTCATACATTACGAACACGGTTTTCGCCTGCTTGTTCGTTTTGCCCTGGAACGATATGTTCAGATTGTTCAACAAGTTGAAGATGTCGGCCATGTATGCCAATGTTGCGATGAATTTGTTGTTTTTGTAGTAGACTGCCAGGTCTGACCTAGCCACCTCAAAGAATGCGAGGACCTGGTCGCGAAGTTCATACAATCTTGCCAAAGCATCTCCTCTGGAGAGCCAGCGAACAGCTGCAAAATACAGCACCGTGGTGTGTTCTGCATCTTGCTCCTTACACAGCTCTGCAAATAACCTCGAATTTAGGGCGCTCTTCCTGAGATGGTTGATTGTTTTCACTGCAATGTCCATTACTTCGGCAAGTCCAGGTGACATCTCTTTCACCGCTAATGCCTCGCGGTTTAGGAAGCAGTGGGTCCAGCTTTCCTCTGGTGCCACATCTTGGATGAGCTTAATGACACCGCTGCGCCGACCTGTCATCGATGCCGCACCATCGGTACAAACGCCAACACAGTCTTCCCACCTGTGGCTATGCAATGCGATGTGTTTGTTGACGACTGCGAATATTTCTGCGGCCGTGGTCTTGGTCTGTAGCTCGTCACATGCCAGAAGATCCTCCATAAAGTCATCGCCATGCCGATAACGAACAAAGATGAGGATCAACGCCTTCTGTGAGATGTCCATTGACCCGTCCAACTGGACGACAAACTTGTTGGCCTCTAGGTTTGCGTACAGCTGGGGCTCGATGTCTTCGCCCATGTCTATTATCCGTCGGCGAATCGTGTCGGCAGAAAGCGGAATGGTGCTCATCTTAGAAACCGCCGTCTCTCCAAGCACTTCTCTGCACATCGCCTTGGCGCATGGCAGGATGAGTTGCTCTGCAATACAAGATAAATAAAATAACACATGAACATTTCTTTCACTTTGTGATTAATCTTGATTTTGTTCCAAGGCAGCGGATCCGAACCTGGGGGTCGTTTGGGGTTTTCCAGGGCTCATGAAGGGGTCATAAATAACATATCAATTTATTGAGCCCATTTTTAGGAACCTAACAAAGGTACACACCACACACAGTATTTTGTTCGCGTATGCGCGTACGTCACGACCCCCAGTAGTCCTTGAGCCAGACCAAAAGTAATGCTCCGGCGGGGGGAGTAATTCTCATTATGATTTTCCATTAGACCAATGTCTCAAGTGTCAGAAAAGGTGTGATGGACATCTGAGAACGGTAGCTTAGTGCCCGGATGGACGCCATCTTTGAAACCACCCAGCTCGAAAATGCCCATTTGGTGGGGTACATTGTTGCACGTGTATCTGGACTTCTATACTAGCTATCGATGTGCGGTTGACGACTAAATATACGTCCGATGTGTACCGTCTAAATAAAAAATAATATGAAGCATTTTGTTTTAGATTAATTATTATAAAAATCAATTATCGAAAAAAAATCATATATTTTTCAATATTTTATTATTAGACTTGTACTTTTTTTAGTGAAACAACACTGGTATGATTTTCCAAATTATGCATTGTGCTACACCGTTTATCTGTCTATAAAAATAACTCAAAAACTAAAACATATCATCCACCACGAGTTTACAACAAATAAATGTAAAGAGGCATAAAATGACTTAGGCCGCCGCTGGCATTATCTATTCTGACGATAACGCAAGTTAGGAATGTCGTACGGAGAGGATTTTAACACCATACGATATCTAATAAGCAGGCGGAAATTGTTACATAGGAAATCTGCACTTTGGTGGCCATCTTGGATTTCAAAATGGCCGCCAATTATATTAATTATTCATTACTAGAGTTTGGAAAGACGTATGGAGCTGATTTTAACACCATACGATGTATATTCCTAATAAGCAAGCGGAGGTATCATTGAACATGTCATGTTTTAGTCAAATAACACCGGTATGATCTTCCAAATTATACATTTTGCTAAACCGTTTATCTGTCTATAAAGATTTTCAGGCAATTTGGCCTGCATTATAATAGAGAACAACATATGCTATACAATATACAGTGCACACAAAGTTAATCATCAGAGTCGCCATCAGAGTCATTGGCATCCTGAGCCACGATAGCATCATCCTGCACCATGTTGGAGCATCCCTGCAGCTTACACACAACAGTGCACTTCAACCCATTCAGTATGCAGGAGCAATCTGACGGTCGACACGTCCTTCTGCATGTGCATGAGATGAGATTCAAGACGACATCTGGAGCTGGTAGACCCACCATCCATCGGATTGTGAGCAAACCGCCATCATCGAGTTCCCAACCATGTCCTGCTGATGGTGTTGGGACGTCTGGTAGGTTTTCAAGGCTGCGTCGCCAGATAGCCGCCTGATAGTTGGCCCTAAGCGTATGCTGCATCAAGGAGTCTTCACAAGGCGGCAATTGTCCAGATTCGATCTGGCCCTTCTTTGCACAGAACATGTGATAACGGAGCGAATTAACACCGACGATCTTCGTGTTCTTGGCGTACAGCTGACACGTGAAGGCCTGAATGCTATTGAAGACGTCTGTTGGTACATTCCACGAAGATCCCAGATCTGTGAATGCTTGAAGATACAGCTCATTCGCTTGCACAAGCTTCAAAGCCTTTATCTTTCCTTGGCTAGCCAGAGCACTCACAGTGTCACACCCGCTCCATGCATGAAGCCCTGGCAATGCACTGCAAACTCCAGACCCCAATACCGCAGCCAACTTTCCAACGTCGATCATTCTGACTCGAACCTTTGTTCCTCGTCTGATGAAGAGCTGACTATCGATGGTTCTGCTGAGATGAAGACTGATGATCAGAACGTCGGTGTCATCTGCCACTAAGATGATCGTCTTGTAGTGGGTAGCGGCGTGCTTTGCGTGGAGAAACATACGCGTGTCTGCTTCCTCGTGGCTACATTCGAGTGCTTGCACCAACTTCCACCTATCGCGGGTCAGTACCAGACATTTTTCACCACAGGTGACATACAGTGTTCTGTTGCCTAGCTTTTCGCGATTTGTTTCATGTTTCCACGACTCCGCCAGAAACACAACCAGTTTCTCCTTTGTCTGGCTGCAAGCAAGGAGACGCCGCCAGTTCATGATTTTGTGTGCGGGTCTGATCTCGCTGAAACTGATGCCTTCATTTGAACCGCGGTTCACACGCTCAGCTGCTTTGATGGATTCTTCTGTGTATGTGTCAAAGACAACATCGATGCGCTCACTGCCTTGACCAGCGTGAAGCGCTGCAGCAAGGATGCGGTCAGATAGTTCTTCGAACGTGTCGTTCTCGCCATGCATCTTTTGTATGAGAGCCATCGCATCAATTATTGTTGCACTTCGCTTGTCAACGTTCTCGGCTGGTTCCACAAGACCTTCCATGTGTTTCGCAAGTGCAGCTTTGTTCGTTTTTTTCATTGACCCATCAACGTTTGCCAAAGACCATGGTAACGGCCCTAGTGGGTGACAAAGGACAAGTTGCATGTCGAGGTTCCTTGTCTTGGCGATGAGTATCATGGTGGCAAACAGTTGTCTGTCAGCTCTCAGGACGATCTCCTTGTTTGTGCCCTTCACAACTTTCTGCTTGATCTTACCAAAGGTCTTCAAGTTTAGCTTGTTCAATGTGTCATGAAAGCCTGTTCCCTCTTCAAGACGTTTCTGGAAGCTTTGATACGCCGCTTCCCCCTTTTGCAGGGTGTTGAGTAGGTCATTAGAAACGTCCTCCCTCGCAGCCGCTCCGGTAGATATACTGAGAAGACATGACGGATCATCGGCGAATGGATTGGTCCAGTCATTTTCCAGTAGATCACAGATAGCTGTGACGCCAGACTCATCACGTTTGATGCGAGAAGTAGACAAGTCAGGGTGCTTGGCGTGAGATGTGTCGCTGCCATTCACAAGGATAGTTTCTCGTAGTTGCCTCAGTGCAGTAGCCCGATTTTCTGCAGTTAGATAGTATCGTGACACAGCCCCTTGTCGAAGACTAAAACCTCGTGTTCCTCCAGCTGTTTGCGTATCTTTGTTTACTGTTTCTTCTGTTGTCTGATCAACAGCGATTCTGGCAAATGGATTCCCTGGTCTAAGCTGTACGGAGAAGTAGCCTTGATTGAAATGCCTGTACAACTCGGGGCATGTTTCGTGGAGTTGCGTCATCTGTGCATAGTACACTGGTAGATATCTAGCATAGTTCACCTTGTTCATTGCGAAACACCAAGGGATCACTCTTCTGACACAAGCCAAGTGAAGCATCCAGTCGCCTTCTCTATCCGCACGAATCAACCCCAGCAGGGTCTCTACCATATCAATATACATCATCCAGAAGCGAGCCAGGTCTCCATGTTTGGTTCGCAGAAAATGTAGGTATTTCGCGAACATGTCAAAGCTCTGTACACATGAATCATCATCGAGAGCAGCAGCGAGAGTCTCGTGGCAAACATCCTCCTTGATGCTGCGAATTTTGAGGTCAGTGCTTCGAATCTGGGGTTCCTTGTCAGGATGATTGCTTTCTATCCACACCTGGAAGCCCTTCCAAATGATGCGCATTAGTGCCTCGTACATCAACTTGTGGAGTCGCACAGCACGGTTGTATTGCTTGCCTTCCAGAACCCTGTTGATGGAACCTTCAGCGATTACTCCTGACTCAACAGCTACATCCCGAAGGCCTGCATCTCCAAACATTTTCCCAATGCTCGACATGAAGTTACAGATGGTATGGAAGTTCCCCATCATGAGCACGATTCTTCCATATCGATCGACATCTTTCCATGCTATTTCGGTCGCCTTAGCAAATAGTGCCTGGTCTAGCACCACCGGTATACGCTCAAGCTGAAGTGATGACATGATGTTCAGAGCTTCTCTGAGGATTTCTTGCACTGTTGCCATATCTGTGGCAGGCGCGTTTATAGTCGGCAGGTAGCCAACTACATCTTCCGTCACCTGAACACGATCTCTAGTCATGATGTTGAAACCAGTCCACGAACTGATTGTCTGGTCGCATGGTTCCAGCATGCGAGTCATAATCCATACGTGATTTCGGCGCTGCGCAAGGGATGTTGCGCCTGCAAGAGTGTCAGAAAGATCTGCAGGCTTGATTGCAGGTGGGCCCTCTCGTTTCCCACCGCTGTATATTGGAACTAAATCGCTGGATGACGGGATAGATCGCTTCTTATCTGCTTTGGATACTGCCGATGGAGGTTGGGGCGGCAAACACGACTGCGACTTCGGTTGGACGATGATACCGTTGACGCGATGCGATGTTCCGCCTCCACTCAGCGATTCCTCTAGCCTGTCGATGTTATCGAATGCTAATACAGTCGGGACCGAAGGGTGCACATGTGACGGAAGTGGTACTGTATCTTTCTCCACACTTGCTAATTTGTCTATGCATAGCGCTGTCTCGATTTCTTCCAGAACTGTGTACGAACATCCGTGCCCGAGTCGATTCAATATTCTGATGACCTCTGTATTACCGGTGAGCGTTTTCATGACCCACGGAAGTAGGACATGCTTCGATGTTCTGATGGTACCCCGGTGTACAGCATTGATGATATCTTGAGCCATCGACCATACCAGTGTGTCGGCACGCGCAGAGCTACCCCCACTCCCGCAAATCAAAGTATGCAGAAATACACGAAGAGAATCTGGTATCTTCACGTAATCTGAAGTGAGTTCTGCTGGCTGAGGCGGCCAACGTTCATTGTAATGAGCATCTTTGATCTGGTGTCGCAGTGAAGTAGCTGCACGCACAATGTTACTTTCACCGTCCGTTCGTTCAAATGCTTTCACTTCTGCTTTCAGGTTTACGCACTCTGCAGCAATCTCTCGCTTTGTCAGATTATCGGGCATCAAGTATACACGGTGTTTCACATTGAAGAAGATGAGCGATTCTCCAAACTCTCTTTGTAATGTGCGCTGCAGATTCTTCTTGATGGAGTCACGAACATCAACTGAAAATGTATCTGAAGACAGGATATCTGTTGCAACATCAACTATTGGAACAATCCTCGGGTTCAAGAACAAGTCAGTGCGAATGAAATTGAATATACATCGTATCATTTCTTTTTTCTCGATATTATCTTCAATGTCAGTTTCTACTTGAGGTTTTTGGGGCCGTGTGTAGTTTCTATAGCAGGAGAAGTGGTAGTGAGCCTCAGCTGCAACCATATCTCGTGTAGTCAATGCCAAAACTCTCTCATCATTGCGAGCTGTCGCAGCATCTCTTATTGTCTTATCTGCTCGAAGTTCAACAGCCAAGACAACTGTTTCACGGGTACGACTGCCTTTTATGAATTTTGAAGCACGCTGGCAAAAAATGCATTTATCATCGTAGACCGTTGAAGTTGATCCTGTCTCTTCCCGTGATGATCGCCGTCGCACCGCATCGCCAGTATCAACTGAAGAACTTCTAGCTGCATTGGTCAAAGTAGCTAGGTGGTTTTTGTGAGTGAAGTCTGATCTACAAGCCCTATGGTATAATATTGGAATATTAGGAAGTTCAACTGCGCCTTCTTGGACTAGCTTTAGAATTGAATAAAAGTTTCTAACTGCGGCTGCGTCACACAATGTCTTCCAAGAACTGTTGCCCGCTGCCTTGCTTAGTTCAAAGAGTGGCGACTTCTTGCTGCACAGGATGCACGTTCCGGACTCAGGTTCAATCTTCGCCCGTTTCGCCTCGACACCGGCCATCTCAGCTGAAAGAACAAAAAGACTGACGTTAGATTACTCCGATATCCGAAAAGCTCGCCAGCTTACATAGACATACTCATCCAAGTCAGTGAACATGTTAGATGGCGCCACAATACAACTCTATAATAGAGTTGTATGTGGCGCCATCTAACATGTTCACTTTTAGTTCTTAAGCCACCCACCCCCCCCCCCCCCCCCTCAGAAATTAATCAGGTCACCGCAACAAATCTCAGACTGAGATATAGAATATAGAATATAGATATAGAATAGACTGACGTCACTTTCGGCACTGGGTTCTGTGGGTTGATTATATATCGGCGGGAAATTCCAACTGACATAGTTTCGGTTTGTGGGAAGTGCATGCCTTTTCATATATTTTTTGTGTACACTCGTGGTGGATGATATGTTTTAGTTTTTGAGTTATTTTTATAGACAGATAAACGGTGTAGCACAATGCATAATTTGGAAAATCATACCAGTGTTGTTTCACTAAAAAAAGTACAAGTCTAATAATAAAATATTGAAAAATATATGATTTTTTTTCGATAATTGATTTTTATAATAATTAATCTAAAACAAAATGCTTCATATTATTTTTTATTTAGACGGTACACATCGGACGTATATTTAGTCGTCAACCGCACATCGATAGCTAGTATAGAAGTCCAGATACACGTGCAACAATGTACCCCACCAAATGGGCATTTTCGAGCTGGGTGGTTTCAAAGATGGCGTCCATCCGGGCACTAAGCTACCGTTCTCAGATGTCCATCACACCTTTTCTGACACTTGAGACATTGGTCTAATGGAAAATCATAATGAGAATTACTCCCCCCCCCCCCCCCCCCCCGGAGCATTCACTTCAAAAAATGGCCGGTTGGCTCAAGGACTACAGGTTAAGAACCGCTGTTCCAAGGCATTATAAAAATTCAATATGTAGGCCTATGATGTGATTGCCGTACGTACTTTTAAAAAAGAGGAAAAGTTTAAGAATGGCTGTATTGCAACAAACAATAAAACTTACGAAGTTGTGATATACCAACGTATACATGGCACGAGTAATAGTAAGCAAGAGCCCGACACATCAATATTCTAAAGACGAAATGAAAAACTAAATTTAACTATACTTACAGCACCATGTATTACTTTATGAACCTACAAACCGCCAATGCAGTGAAATACTTTTACGAAAAAACCCAAAAAACTTACCCGCAATAGTGTACGGTTTCTTTTCTTTGGCTATCTTCTCCGCCACCAGGTAGCTGGCTTTGGTCAATCCCTTCGACGGAAAAACAGCCGAACTCATCACTGACTTGCTGTTGTTCATCTCGCGTTCTTTCCGGAGAAAAAACTCCCGCGACTTGTTGACATGATCTCCATGTTTCTTCTCGAGGTGCCGTTTCAGCTTTTGGGGCCTGAGGGACTCCTTGGCCAACACGTCAAGGCATATCACACACTGTGGTCGATGAACATTGTGCTAATCGATATTCAAGGTGAACCCATAGTTCAGGAACACAGGCTGATACTTTCTAGCCATGGCGAGTACCTTACGCTTACAGCTCAATCTTTCGAATGAAAAGCAATGGACATTCGCATGTCGGAAACTAAACGTATGATCTGACTGACCGGATGCATGCGCGGTACATCGCGGTACATCGGTACAGCGCGGTAGAAGAGTCCACACTATAAAGTTTGTGTCGGCGTTCGTTTGATCTCTGTTCTGTTCAGTCGGGAGAAGTAAATCGTCGATAAAGTTTTTTCCCCGCGATTTCTGAAACGATCGAGCGACCCACTGAAAATCCTTCGCAACCCAAACATTGGGTCGCGACCCATAGGTTGCGGAACGTCAGTTTAAACAACATAAAATTTAAATAACTTTTCGCTTGATTATAAACGCAATTTCCAGAAAATTTGAGCGCTGCTCTTGGTATGATGCTGGGATTCCAGATTCAAATCCCCGATACTGTTTGATTATTTTGAAAGTACAATCATGATGGGCCAAATGGTCACCACCTGTGACCAAGTTCCTTGGAATAAATTTGTAATTCATGTAAAGTACACTCATCTGAAAGTTTCCTTGTCCAAATGTAAACTACATGAATTTGTCCATTTTGTGATATACATACAAGTTCCTCCATGAGTCTTATAAGACTTTTTTAAAAAACATGTAAACTTTGTAAAGGATACAAATCAGTTGGCTCAGACCCAAAAAATTAATCTACAAGGTAGCATGTCAAAGACTGAGACAGCATTCATTCATTCACTACATAAAACAAGGAAGAAATGACAAAAGCTCCTTCTATCCTGTCTATAGCAATTTAACAATTTATTTTATGTTAGAGATTTAGTAGAAACCCCTCAACACATTGGTCTCACCTGCGCTGATTAATACTGCGTGGACAGGTGAATGCAGTACCGGACAACTGCTCAGCGTACAATCCATAAGGACAAATCTGGGGATTATTCTGAGAAGCAGACAATAGATATTTTCAGTCTTGTAAATATAAACTGCATAACATTACCAAATGCTTATTTGATATTGGAATCGATATTACTCATCCTCTTGTTTAATAAATATTCCATCATCATGAGAATTACTTCTATAAATGTAGATTTGCTGAGCATTGGTCTGGACTATGTGTCAAAATTAATGAATGGTTCATTACCTGCCCTTGAGGAAGAGAGCCTGGGTATCGAGGATCTTCTGAAGAAAACTCATTCCCAAATCCAGAGAGGTACTAAAATATCCCACAGGTCATGTTAGGAAAGATGTCAAACTAGTGCATGATATATGAAGAAATAAATTACTAAAAGAGAACAGTTACACCTAAAATGCCTCTGTGTGTCTGTCTGTATGTATATGTCCTGTATGTACATAGGCCTACAGGAAGTGGACAATTTTTTTTGGAAACACCAACAGAATGTCACTTAGAAGGGTATTGGGCCACCACGTGCATCCAGGATGGCATGGAGTCAACAGGTGTCTATAATTGTTCTGGATGAATGTGACACCATTTTTCAACAATTCACGTCGGTATGATGGAGGTGGAAACCACAGTCTTAGGCGCCTCCCCGGACAGTCCCACAAATATTCGATGGAATTGAAGTCCGGCGATTGGGAGGGCAAAGGAAGATGGGTCACTTTATCCTCGTGCTCCTAAAATCATCCGGTGACAACATGTGCCCTGTGGACCAGAGCATTGCCTTCCTGAAAGACTACTCCCAGCAGGGACGAAATGCTGCATCATGGGATGCAGCGATGATCGCTCAGGATGGTAACGTAGCAGTCCTGCTTTCTAATGGAATGATTGGGCCCAGACTATTCCAGCAAAATTATTATGGAACGATTATGGAACCGCCAGAACCTTATACTGTTAGGACCGGGCACCCGATGCTGTAGAACTGTGTGAGCTCTCACCGACCGGGCACACATTTGCTCCGCTGCTCGGCACTTCAGTGCCCGGGCTTCTTGCACCACTGGACCCTCAAAACGAGCATTACCAGGTGTTATGAGAGGTTGGTGCACAGCAACCTGGCTGTGGTATCCCACCCTGTGAAGGTCCCTTATGACCGTTTGGCGATACAGGATGCTCACGACCCACGTTGAACTCCGCACACACTTTGTCTTCCATTGCTCTGCTCTTTCACCTCGCAGTTCGGACTAAAGCTCATGCATCGCACTTGTCGGGTATGTGCATCAGCTTGGTCTTGGCCCACTGTAACGCGACATCCGCAAAGTTCTCACTGATGCCAAATAAAAATTTGGTCCTTCAATTTCTCACATTGATAGTGCTTGGGACCTCACACAGCTTGGGGCCTAGCACTAAGATTTTGGTATGTCGCTGTCTTCGCCTTCGTGAACAGCTTCTGTGTGTGTGCACGTACTGCGCATGCGACTTGTGCGTACGGCCTCCGCAGCACAGGTGCGGTTCTCATTGGTACAATGTTGTACTCTGAATTACATCCACTGAACTGAAAATACATAGAATGCTCATAACCCGTGAAAAGTGTAGCCGGCATGAGTTCAAGATCACGTGACCAGCGCAATCTTGATTAGCATCACTTAGCTGCCTCGAGTCATGGATGCTGTTTGTTACCTTCGCCATAATAGGTGGAGGCTGTTTTCATCCCTGTCTGTCTGCACATCTGTAAAGAGGATACCTAAAACGTTGGACGAATTTTGGCGAAATTTGGCGGACACGTTGGATGTGTGACAAGGAAGAATTGATTAAATTTTGGTGAAGATCTGAATATGGATTTGGATATGAGAGTTATTTAATTTTTAAAGTGATTCTTCACCATTAAGAGATAGGGCCAAAAACGATACATAGCAGGATATCTCAAAAAGGTATGGATGGATTTGGACGAAACTTGGTGGACAGGTTGGATGTGTGACAAGGAAGAATTGATTAAATTTTGGTGAAGATCTGAATATGGATTTGGATATGAGAGTTGTTTAATTTTTTAAGTGATTCTTCACCATTAAGAGATAGGGCCAAAAACGATACATAGCAGGATATCTCAAAAAGTTGTGGATGGATTTGGACGAAACTTGGTGGATCGGTTGAGTGTGTGACAAGGACTAATCGATTCGATTTTGAAGATCTGAATATGGATTTGGATACGAAAATTAATTTTTAAGTGATTCTTCACAAAACCTTGGTGGATAGGTTGTGTAAGAGACAGGAACAAGACTATTAGATTTTGGTTCAGGTCCGAATCCAGATCTGATCTGTAAGTGCGATACAAAACGTAAACTGTTCAGCCTGGTGGAGGTATGCACGATACCGAGTGCCATTGTTGTTTTGAATGCGTCCCAGATTGAAAAACCCAAATAACTTTTAATATCCCGTTTTGTGCGTCAATAAACTGCTCCATTCGGTTTCGGGACGGTGGTGGAAAGACGTTTCACAGGTACTAGTTTTACATGTTGATGACCAGGAATAGTGTAAGTTTCCTCTAAAATACCAATGCAATATCGCAGATTTTCATTTGGCATTCATCACATGACCCTTGTTCGTAAGTCGAATTGTTTGTAAGTCGGAAATTTATTTATAACAGTTTTTATGCAGGGAGGATTAATTGTATTTATGTTAACGTCCACCATCAATGTTACCTTCTCGTGGGCTCAGCCGAGGAAAGTTTGACCAAGTCTTTCACGAACTGGTGCCTGCAATAGCTAGACAGCGGAGAGGAGAGAGTGCGACGGGATGTTCAGTGGAATTGCAGGAGGACACTACTTGTGTTCCTTCTTTCCAAGTTACAATGTTCTAACCGTTCCTTACATTGTAATAAACTCTATACCTTTAAATATTAAAATAACAAACTCGACTGTTCTCCAACGGTCACGTGCTCTCATTTACGTGACTCCGCAAGTTCGGAAACAAATTCCTATCTATCAGTTGAACCATCAGTTGAACATGAACAGCCCTCAATATACATCTCCCACTCATTCCGACAACCAGAAAGATCCCAAGAAACGCATTTTCCAGGCAGTTGTCTCAAATAAATTAAATAAATAGAACCTTGACAAATGGCAATTACCATAAACTTTATACACAAGACAAACTCTAAAATGAATGATTTAAACTTTAAAGCACAAAAAGAGAGCTTCACCTTAAGCTGAGCCATTCCAAGTCCAGAGATGGGTTAGGGGATTGCCACACAATGGGAATTCAGGTGGAGAATGGGATGTCAGGGGAGGATAAGGTAGGGTACAGAAATATGGGCGTCTCCACAATCTCAATAGTGATTGGTTCGTTTTTCGGTTCAATGTTCGTTCCTCCATCCCGACATCATGACCTTGTGAACTATTAACCAAGTAACTGATACAAGCTGAGTGGTGACTGGTGAGTATACTTTGATCAGACAGATTCACCTGCACACATTATACTCAATCATTATTCCACCCATAATTATGTTATTCAATTAATTGATTGATTCAATGTTTTCCACCTGTCTCAACAAGGAAAAGTAAATTGTATTTAAAATATAAAATAAAAGAACAAAGGAAAAGCCAGGAAAGTATTAATTTGTTTATTTAATTATTTTGTTTACAGTGTTGAGGATTGTGGAGGAGCAGGATGCAAGAGAATGAAAATCAAAGCAGAGAGAGAAGAGAGAAGAGAGAGAAGAGAGAGAAGAGAAGAGAGAGAAGAGAGAGAAGAGAGAGAAGAGAGAGAGAAGAGAGAGAGAAGAGAGAGAAGAGAGAGAGAAGAGAGAGAAAAGAGAGAAGAGAGAGAAGAGAGAGAGAGAGAGACAGAGACAGAGACAGAGAGAGAGAGAGAGAGAGAGAGAGAGAGAGAGAGAGAGAGAGAGAGAGAGAGAGAGAGAGACAGAGACAGAGAGACAGAGAAAGAGAGAGAGAGAGAGAGAGAGAGAGACAGAGAAAGAGAGAGAGAGAGAGAGAGAGAGTGAGAGAGAGAAAGGTAGTCTGTGCTGTCATTTATTTTATGGAGAAACTTATTGCATGACAAAGGAGGGATGTAAATGTCAATGTACACACACCTTGGGGACAAGTGTGGAGAACAAAAATAACAAATAAAGCAATCAAACGGAAGGGCTTCGTTGTTGTGTACAACTACAAAAGGCACATAGTTTAAAAGACTGGTGAAGCTGATAAACATAACTGTTTATAGGTACCTGTACCAAACAAGTGAGATATACTGGCACGTCGGAATGTCGTCGTCGTCACGCAGTCACTCATTGGCTCTCTTGGAGCCACCGAGCTTTTCGACCGTGCCCACTGGTCGCAGAACGCTGCCAAGTGTGCTGCCGGAGGTTTGGTTGGTGACGTTCAACCATCACGGAGGTTGCACAAGCATTTTCGACAACAGCCTCATTTCCTCTTTGCCTCGCAAAACGAGACCCAAACTCTTGGTGGGGTCCAGTACGGCCTGTTCTCGTATTTCCTGGCAAAGTTCTTGAAAACACCTGTTGTGTTGCAGTTAGGGGGGACGGCCCCGCGTCCAGGTGCTTCAGGTTGGGCTGAAGTGCCCCATGAGCAATGCATGAGACCATCCAGGGGTCTGCCAGCAGACTGCTGGGAAATTATTTCGTGTTGACGTGGAATGTCTTCATCACTACAAGCTTCCCTGGGAGGATGAGAAGCTCCAGGACCTCGTTTGCTCAGATGAGGATGAGGCCTCGATGTTCCAGGCCCTGAATATTCAGGCTCGCTGTCATTTTCCTGGAAGATATTCAGCGCCTCCATGTTGAGAGCACAGACACCACGCATGAAGGCCTTCTTCATAGTATCCTCATACAGCTCACGCTCATCCAGCAAACGTGTAACTTGCGTCTGTAGCACTTGTTGTTCCTGGAACATCGTGGCAATGCGGGCTTCATAGTCAGCACCCAGTTGTTGACAGACCGCCTGAGCCCTAGCTTGGCAAGCTTCACTGATGTGTTCCCGCCAGCGGTTCTGCATCATGGATCGCCAAACCGCCATGAAGTGGCACAGGAGAGTGCGCCGATGATGCTTAAAAGCCAATTATGCAGTCCAGCCCTCATGCTGTTGCTCAAGATGCCACAGCCGCCAATGGTTGCAATTTCTCATCTTCTCAACTTCCTCTTTCTGTCGTTGAAGGCATCTTGAAAGGTTGGAGAGAGCTTCATCTTTGCGTTGCCCAGAAGTCTCGTAGCTTTGCAACATCTGCCGCTGATTAGCTAGTTCCGACTCCAGGCGCTCGATGCTAAGCTTCTCCTGCTCACGTTCCATCTGCATTTTCTGATTTTTTTGTTGAACAAATACCAGCTGCCAGCGAGTCAGCTCAGCAAGCACACTTGCCTTCAGATTTTCACTCGCTCTGTCCAAAATTTGTTCAACTTCAATGAGACTTTCTGATAACATAGAACCGCTGGCCTGTGGCTCTAAGAACTTTGGAGATGTCTTCCTCGATTCATCATCATTATCACTGAAGCCCACACTGCTTTTCCTTTCTTCATTTTCAAATTGCCCATATGGCCTTTCCATATCTCAGTTGCCCGTTAGGAGGATGTAGAAGTTTGTGATAAATCGAATTACCAAACGCGATACAAACAAGGCATAAAACGGTTGAGAGAGAGAGAGAGAGAGAGAGAGAGAGAGAGATAGAGAGAGACAGAGAGAGAGAGACAGAGAGAGAGAGACAGAGAGAGAAACAGAGAGACAGAGAGACAGAGAGACAGAGAGAGAGAGAGACTGACTGTTTCTTCCTTTTATTACAAGAGCACAAAAAATCAGTTATGTTCAGTCACAAAGAAACAAAACACAATAAAATGGTCTCAAGGAAAGGTTATTTTCAAATCATCATCATCAAGTGTGCATATGACATCATTAAAAACCCACTTTTCTTTAAAACATGTTAAATTCTTGTTCATTTTAAAAAACCGGTACTCTAGCTTTAGTCTTGCATTTACAAGAGCCTTAAGGGTGAGCAGTACATCACATGACGAGTCAGAAGCGTTTCCCATTTTTTTCTTCCTGGATTTATAAATTGCAAACTTGGCCTGGCCAATTAAAAAATTCATTAAAACCACATTCCTAAGGGAAGACGGTCCTAAAACACCATAAATAAAAACATTGTGATTGAAGAGGGAACCAAGCTTCACAAAGCGTTCCTGAAGGAATGTAAAAAGAGGTTGCAATCGTTCACACTCCAGGTATATATGCGGTAGGGTTTCAATGGATGCACAGAAAGGGCATAGATTAGAGTTAGCAGTAGAAAACCGGTTCAGTAAAACATTATAAGGTAAAATCCAGTGTACAAGTTTCCATTGAATATCTCCAACATACTTTGGAGTAGGCAAGAGATAAAAACTTCGCCAATTGGGGCAATTGGGTGGTATTGGGGGTAAAACATCCCGCCATCGAAGCCTCGGGTGCTCAGAAAATGTTTTTGCGTATAAAATTTTAACGTACGCGTTGTACAGAGTTTTCTTTGGAAAGGCGGGAAGGGATAATGCAGTATCATCAGGGCTGTTCAGGCCAGGGGACAGATTAAGTGGCGGGCTGAAGACTAGGAGTTTGGGGAAGTCTCCCGCTGTTTCCTCGGGGGAAGGGCCAAGTTCCTCGCGGGTATTACGATACGTTGTGGATATCCCTTGAAGGAACCGAGAGATGATCCTGACAGATTTTATTCCGGTTTTTTGTGCCACAGCGGCAGCACTCAGCCGGCAGCTCCCAGACTCTGTCATGAGGTCTTTCACTCGCAGCAGCTTGGCATCAACAAAACGTTGAACGAGTCCCCTATTATTCAAGCTGTTTTCCAGGAAGGGGTTGTAGCATAGGGGCTCGTTCAACAACATTTCCATGTTGTATGTTGCCATTTCACGGGAAAAGGACAGGGCTTGCCAGGCGTTCATCACCCCTTGGTAAAAGGTGGGCAGCAAGGATGAATCGATTTGATGAGGGTTCATCAAGAAAAGTTCTCGGTCGTAACCCAGCTTGCATGTGAGCTGTAATATGCAGTTAGCCAGAGGCCTCCAGAGTAGGGCTTCATCTCCATATACAAGTTGGCGCACGATATGAAGCCGGAAGACCATAATCCGGCTGCGGATATCAATAAGACCTTGGCCACCTTCAGCGAGTGGCAAGTATGCCACGGGGGGTTGGAGCCAGTGTTTCCCGCTCCAGAAAAAGTCGACAATGCTCTTTTGCAGTGTAATAAGAAGGCTCCCAGGCGGTTGTAGGCATATCATCTTATGCCATAGCATAGAGGCGACAAGATTGTTAATGACGAGAGTTCTTCCGCGGTACGAAAGTTGGAAAAGAAGTCCTTTCCAGCGGGCCAGTTTTGCCATTACCTTGTCTGGTAATCCCACCCAGTTCTGCTGCTCAAAGGTGTTGTCTCCGAGGAAAATACCGAGGTATTTAATGCCACTTTTCTGCCAGTTCACTCCTCCTGGTAGGACAATTGGCGGGCAATCTCCAGGTCCTATCCAAAGGGCTTCACTCTTCTTCCAGTTTACCTGGCCTGAACAAGCCTGACAATATGTTTTTAGTGCCTGAGCCACCGCAGTGACGTCAGTACTATTTTTTATATAAATACAGACATCATCTGCATAGGCAGAGACTTTTAGCGGTGTGGTAAGAATTGATCCAGTGAAGCCAGAAATGTGAGTACGTAATTGGAGCAGAAGAGGTTCGATGGCAAGAGAGTATAAAAGTCCAGATAGCGGGCAACCTTGCCGTACTCCCCGTTGTACAGCAATGGGGCTACACAATACTTGATTAATTTTAAGAACACTGGATATATTACAATACAAAAGTTTAACGTACGAGATAAAAATAGGTCCAAACCCAAAATTCTCTAAAACTCTAAAAAGGTACATGTGGTCAATACAGTCAAAGGCTTTTCCTTGGTCAATGAAAAACAGACCAACATTCATATTAAAATTGTTACAAAACCGAATGGTATCACGGATAAGAAAGATATTATTAAAAATAGTACGTCCAGAAATACAAAAGGATTGATGTTCTCCTATTAGTACATTCATAAAAGGTTTCATTCGATTAGACAAGGCTTTGGCTAAAATTTTATAATCCGTACATAAAACAGAAATAGGACGCCAGTTCTCTATAAGTTGAGTGTCCGCTTTCTTAGGAATTAAGGTGGTGACTGCTCTCCGGCAACTCCACGGCAGTTGTCCATCCTCTAAACATTCATTCAATACCCGCAGTAGGTGAGGTCCAATGGTGTCCCAAAAAAACTGGAAAAATTCACTTGTCAGCCCATCCAGTCCAGGGGCTTTATCAGGTTCCAAGGCCTTCAAGGCAGCGGTGAGCTCAGGTAACCTAAGAGGATCCTCCAACTGCTGCTTCTGATCCTCCGCCAATGTTGGAAGGTTAGAAACAAGTTCCGATATTGCATCCTGGTTAATGTCATGCCGCATAAACCGTTGTTTAAAATGTTTCCGGGCACATTCCCTGATTCTGCCATCTTCATAAAGGAGTTCCCCATCATGGAGCAAGCGTGTAATCATTGACGAAGAGGCCCCCCTTTTAAGGCTGAAGAAGAATTTGGTTGGAGCATCAAGGTCGTGTATGTACCTCATCTTCAGGCGCAATAAAGCATTTTGTGCTCGCCTTTCGGATATGGAATTCAGTAAGGCCGTTTTTCCATGGATTTGTTGCCTCATTCCCTGGTAGCTCACACTTGCGGTTCCCTGAAGCTGTTCCTGTAATTCCAGGATTTCATCTTCAAGTAAGGTTGTGGTTTTTCTTTCCTCTTGAACACCATACGCACGATATTGTTGGCAGAACAGTCTGATGTGCGTTTTGGCATTATCCCACCATTGTCTGAGGTTTGAGAAATTCCCTTGGGAGGCAACCAGAATATTCCAAATTTCCGGAAAAATGTCCTTAAAGGTACTATCATCAAGTAAGTTGTTATTAAATTTCCAAAAAGCACTCTTGTGTTTCGGGCAGGGGGCAGAAATTTTGAGAAATGTTGCGCTGTGGTCCGAGAATCCTGATGGGCAAATTTTGGATGACAGAACGAGGCGTTCAAGTGGAGGATTAATATAAAACTTGTCCAAGCGAGCAAGTACAATATTACCCTGAATACATCGACACCATGTGTATTGCCCGATTGATGGGTGCTGTACCCGCCATATATCTGTCAAATTCATTTGTTTTAAAAATTTGGTGAGAGGGATTGTGGAGGCAGGATGGGGCTCTGCACTGTTCCTGTCGAGTTGGGGTTGGAGGGTGCAGTTAAAATCTCCACCAATACAAACATGATTGTCTTGGTTTTTTAGGGCGTTTTGACTGTCGAGGGACGTTAGGTGTGTCCCAAGGTCATTAAAAAAAACTCGCCGAGCTACAGGCGTACTTGGGGCATAGATATTAAAAATAGTATAGAATTTTCCATAGTAGTGGAATTCTAGGGATGCTAGGGATCCCTTGTGTATTTCGTCGAATTTAAGCGATGAAGGCGAAAAGGAGGGGCTAAGAATTATTGCGACACCGCCTTTGCGGGAGTCACCGTTACTAAAGAAGGACAGGCCGGGGAAGAGCCTACACCACTCTGCGACACAGCAGTCGTTGGCATGGGTCTCTTGTAAGAGGGCAATGTCAACTTTCTTCTGCAATAAAAAATCCCTTACTTGAACTTTACGGACAGAGCTACATCCTCCGTTAATATTCAGGCTACAAATGGAAAAACTCATTACAGCTACAAGAAGGAGTGACCACCACTCAATTTTTTGATAGCAGTTCATTCTTAGCTTTTTGCAACCACTTCTTTAAACGGTGACGTTGGGAGGAATTGAAATTAAAAACGTGGGGCCGTTTTACCATCAGTCTAGTGGAATGTATAAAATCAGGTAGCTCCGGAAAAAAGGTTTCTATTACAACATTCCTTTTTCGGAATGTGTCCTTAAGAAACCTTTTTATCTCGGAGGGAGGGATTGGAGGGATTTCTTCTTCCTTGAGGCTACCACATTCACTAACAGAGTCATCTATATCAGATGGCTCAGATGGTGTGTCACACTGGTTTTCATCATTTATCTCCTCACCGTCATCACATCCCTCCACGTTATCGGATGGGGCATAGTCCATAGAGGGGGGGGACGGGGAGGGAGAGAAATGAGCCATCTTCAGGGGAGGGGGGGGGAGGGGGGGGGTAAGAATTTTTGTGGTTCAACCATATCAATTTCTAGGTCAGTAGACAAGGGCGAGGATTCATCCACATCTATGTCCTCCAATACCGAGAAACGATTTTCTGTGACGAGGGACAAATCTAGGCCAGAGAGGAGGGCCTGTCGGTTTTCAGTTGTAGGTTTTTTAAAGAGGTGACCGTTTTCATCTGTTGTTTGCAGATGTCTTTTTCCTTTTGGGCAGACTAATTGAAACTCGTCCTGGTTAGTGGGAAGAGATTGCAAGGGTTTGGGGGGAGGGGGGGGGAGGGAGGACGTGATCATCGGGAGGGGGATCCCATCGGCTACCACGGCGGGAGAGGTAGGATCAGTTATAGCAGGCAACAAGCTGTGATTGGACGATGTCGCCTGGGGGGTGAGATCTATAGTTAACAGGAGATGGCTGCAATTAGATCCTTCAGTAGAGGGAGGGGCCCCTGTTTCAAGGGGAGGGGAGGGGGGTACGGCGGGGGGGTTTGGATTGGTGGTAAGAGGGCTTGGGTCGGTGGTGGACAGATTGGGATCAGTGGTGGTAAGGCTTGGGTCGATGGTGGGAAGGTTCGGGTCGGTGGTGGGAGGGCTTGGTTCGGCGGCGGGAGGGCTTGGTTCGGTGGTGGGAAGGTTTGGTTCGGTGGTGGGAAGGCTTGGGTCGGTGGTGGGAGGGCTTGGGTCAGTGGTGGGAGGGTTTGGACCGGTGGTGGGAAGGTGGGGGGGTTGCTTATTCCCGGTTCGGAGGGGAGGTTGCACTTGTGGAGAATTCTCTTTTCGGGGGCAGTCATGCTTAACATGCCCAAATTGTCCGCAGCCAAAACATTTTAGAACGTTGGTGGACACGTACACTGTATATTCGTTCTGTTGATGTTTTAATTTTATTATAAGGTTTAAATCCTTCTGGGAATTTTTTAAAATCATAAACACTTGCCGCCGGAATGAAACCACGTGCCTTAAATCGTTGTTTCGTGACCCAAAGGGAATCATGGAGATACGAGACACGATGGTACCGTATCAAGACAATTCTTTAATTAGTACATCGTCGGATACAAATGGGGGGCAATTTGATATCACGACTTTTATCGCTGGGCTATCTAGTGGGGAAATCATTACAAATAGATCTGGATCGATTGTCAAACCCTGTTCGACAATTTGTGGGACACAATCCACGTCGGACAAAAAAATAACGATCCGCTTGTTCATCCGCGAAGCGGCAACAACCTTGTCGATCCCGACAACACGACCGGTTGCGAGGACAACGTCCTCGACACTAACCTCACGTTCCGGAGGTACACAAAAGAACCCGTGCTTACGGGTCAGGCTCTGAAAGGCCGTAAATCGAGATAGTGCAGCTGCCATGCTGGAACAGCTGCACTTACAACCCCTCCCCAACTCGGGGAGGGTGAATATATAATACAATCTTCCCTACCCGAACTCCGGGAATGGGAAGCAATCAGACCTCTCCGATTTCCCTAACTTCGGAAAAGGGAGGCAACAAAACAAACTGAAGGAAGGATAAACGAAAGGAAAAAAAGGAAATAGAGGTTTAAGATGAAGGAGCAAACACCGATCGGGCGACGCCCAAAAACGGCGAACCCTTACCAGCGATCACCCTGTGCTCTCCGGCTCTCTCTCCCGTCTCAACGTATATGGGAATCACCAGGAAGACTCCACGAACAGGTACAAGGACACAAAGGGGGGAAAACGGGGGGGGGGGGGGGAAACGGGGGGGGGGGGGGGAAATGGAGCAACAACACAGAGCACTCACAGGCCTCCACAAGCAGACGCCATGACAGTACAACCAGCATGCAAACGACCAGCAAGGGGCGCGAGAGAGAGAGGGAGAGAGAGAGAGAGACTGTTTCTTCCTTTTATTACAAGAGTACAAAAAATCAGTAATGTTCAGTCATAAAGAAACAAAGCACAATAAAAATGGTCTCAAGGAAAAATTATTATCAAATCATCATCATCAAGTGTGCATATGACATCATTAAAAACCCACTTTTCTTTAAAACATGTTAAATTCTTGTTCATTTTAAAAAACCGGTATTCTAGCTTTAGTCTTGCATTTACAAGAGCCTTAAAGGTGAGCAGTACATCATATGACGAGTCAGAAGCGTTTCCCATTTTTTTCTTTCTGGATTTATAAATTGCAAACTTGGCCTGGCCAATTAAAAAATTCATTAAAACCACATTTCTAAGGGAAGACGGTCCTAAAACACCATAAATAAAAACAATGTGATTGAAGAGGGAACCAAGCTTCACAAAGCGTTCCTGAAGGAATGTAAAAAGAGGTTGCAATCGTTCACACTCCAGGTATATATGCGGTAGGGTTTCAATGGATGCACAGAAAGGGCATAGATTAGAGTTAGCAGTAGAAAACCGGTTCAGTAAAACATTATAAGGTAAAATCCAGTGTACAAGTTTCCATTGAATATCTCCAACATACTTTGGAGTAGGCAAAAGATAAAAACTTCGCCAATTGGGACAATTGGGGGGTATTGGGGGTAAAACATCCTGCCATCGAAGCCTCGGGTGCTCAGAAAATGTTTTTGCGTATAAAATTTTAACGTACGCGTTGTACAGAGTTTTCTTTGGAAAGGCGGGAAGGGATAATGCAGTATCATCAGGGCTGTTCAGGCCAGGGGACAGATTAAGTGGCGGGCTGAAGACTAGGAGTTTGGGGAAGTCTCCCGCTGTTTCCTCGGGGGAAGGGCCAAGTTCCTCGCAGGTATTACGATACGTTGTGGATATCCCTTGAAGGAACCGAGAGATGATCCTGACAGATTTTATTCCGGTTTTTTGTGCCACAGCGGCAGCACTCAGCCGGCAGCTCCCAGACTCTGTCATGAGGTCTTTCACTCGCAGCAGCTTGGCATCAACAAAGCGTTGAACGAGTCCCCTATTATTCAAGCTGTTTTCCAGGAAGGGGTTGTAGCATAGGGGCTCATTCATCAACATTTCCATGTTGTATGTTGCCATTTCACGGGAAAAGGACAGGGCTTGCCAGGCGTTCATCACCCCTTGGTAAAAGGTGGGCAGCAAGGATGAATCGATTTGATGAGGGTTCATCAAGAAAAGTTCTCGGTCGTAACCCAGCTTGCATGTAAGCTGTAATATGCAGTTAGCCAGAGGCCTCCAGAGTAGGGCTTCATCTCCATATACAAGTTGGCGCACGATATGAAGCCGGAAGACCATAATCCGGCTGCGGATATCAATAAGACCTTGGCCACCTTCAGTGAGTGGTAAGTATGCCACGGGGGGTTGGAGCCAGTGTTTCCCGCTCCAGAAAAAGTCGACAATGCTCTTTTGCAGTGTAATAAGAAGGCTCCCGGGCGGTTGTAGGCATATCATCTTATGCCATAGCATAGAGGCGACAAGATTGTTAATGACGAGAGTTCTTCCGCGGTACGAAAGTTGAAAAAGAAGTCCTTTCCAGCGGGCCAGTTTTGCCATTACCTTGTCTGGTAATCCCACCCAGTTCTGTTGCTCAAAGGTGTTGTCTCCGAGGAAAATACCGAGGTATTTAATGCCACTTTTCTGCCAGTTCACTCCTCCTGGTAGGACAATTGGCGGGCAATCTCCAGGTCCTATCCAAAGGGCTTCACTCTTCTTCCAGTTTACCTGGCCTGAACAAGCCTGACAATATGTTTTTAGTGCTTGAGCCACCGCAGTGACGTCAGCACTATTTTTTATATAAATACAGACATCATCTGCATAGGCAGAGACTTTTAGCGGTGTGGTAAGAATTGATCCAGTGAAGCCAGAAATGTGCGTACGTAATTGGAGCAGAAGAGGTTCGATGGCAAGAGAGTATAAAAGTCCAGATAGCGGGCAACCTTGCCGTACTCCCCGTTGTACAGCAATGGGGCTACACAATACTTGATTAATTTTAAGAACACTGGATATATTACAATACAAAAGTTTAACGTACGAGATAAAAATAGGTCCAAACCCAAAATTCTCTAAAACTCTAAAAAGGTACATGTGGTCAATACAGTCAAAGGCTTTTCCTTGGTCAATAAAAAACAGACCAACATTCATATTAAAATTGTTACAAAACCGAATGGTATCACGGATAAGAAAGATATTATTAAAAATAGTACGTCCAGGAATACAAAAGGATTGATGTTCTCCTATTAGTACATTCATAAAAGGTTTCATTCGATTAGACAAGGCTTTGGCTAAAATTTTATAATCCGTACATAAAACAGAAATAGGACGCCAGTTCTCTATAAGTTGAGTGTCCGCTTTCTTAGGAATTAAGGTGGTGACTGCTCTCCGGCAACTCCACGGCAGTTGTCCATCCTCTAAACATTCATTCAATACCCGCAGTAGGTGAGGTCCAATGGTGTCCCAAAAAAACTGGAAAAATTCACTTGTCAGCCCATCCAGTCCAGGGGCTTTATCAGGTTCTAAGGCCTTCAAGGCAGCGGTGAGCTCAGGTAACCTAAGAGGATCCTCCAACTGCTGCTTCTGATCCTCCGCCAATGTTGGAAGGTTAGAAACAAGTTCCGATATTGCATCCTGGTTAATGTCATGCCGCATAAACCGTTGTTTAAAATGTTTCCGGGCACATTCCCTGATTCTGCCATCTTCATAAAGGAGTTCCCCATCATGGAGCAAGCGTGTAATCATTGACGAAGAGGCCCCCCTTTTAAGGCTGAAGAAGAATTTGGTTGGAGCATCAAGGTCGTGTATGTACCTCATCTTCAGGCGCAATAAAGCATTTTGTGCTCGCCTTTCGGATATGGAATTCAGTAAGGCCGTTTTTCCATGAATTTGTTGACTCATTCCCTGGTAGCTCACACTTGCGGTTCCCTGAAGCTGTTCCTGTAATTCCAGGATTTCATCTTCTAGTAAGGTTGTGGTTTTTCTTTCCTCTTGAACACCATACGCACGATATTGTTGGCAGAATAGTCTGATGTGCGTTTTGGCATTATCCCACCATTGTCTGAGGTTTGAGAAATTCCCTTGGGAGGCAACCAGAATATTCCAAATTTCTGGAAAAATGTCCTTAAAGGTACTATCATCAAGTAAGTTGTTATTAAATTTCCAAAAAGCACTCTTGTGTTTCGGGCAGGGGGCAGAAATTTTGAGAAATGTTGCGCTGTGGTCCGAGAATCCTGATGGGCAAATTTTGGATGACAGAACGAGGCGTTCAAGTGGAGGATTAATATAAAACTTGTCCAAGCGAGCAAGTACAATATTACCCTGAATGCATCGACACCATGTGTATTGCCTGATTGATGGGTGCTGTACCCGCCATATATCTGTCAAATTCATTTGTTTTAAAAATTTGGTGAGAGGGATTGTGGAGGCAGGATGGGGCTCTGCACTGTTCCTGTCTAGTTGGGGTTGAAGGGTGCAATTAAAATCTCCACCAATACAAACATGATTGTCTCGGTTTTTTAGGGCGTTTTGGCTGTCGAGGGACGTTAGGTGTGCCCCAAGGTCATTAAAAAAAACTCGCCGAGCTACAGGCGTACTTGGGGCATAGATATTAAAAATAGTATAGAATTTTCCACAGTAGTGGAATTCTAGGGATGCTAGGGATCCCTTGTGTATTTCGTCGAATTTAAGCGATGAAGGCGAAAAGGAGGGGCTAAGAATTATTGCGACACCGCCTTTGCGGGAGTCACCGTTACTAAAGAAGGACAGGCCGGGGAAGAGCCTACACCACTCTGCGACACAGTAGTCGTTGGCATGGGTCTCTTGTAAGAGGGCAATGTCAACTTTCTTCTGTAATAAAAAATCCCTTACTTGAACTTTGCGGACAGAGCTACATCCTCCGTTAATATTCAAGCTACAAATGGAAAAACTCATTACAGCTATAAGGAGGAGTGACCACCACTCAATTTTTTGATAGCAGTTCATTCTTAGCTTTTTGCGACCACTTCTTTAAACGGTGACGTTGGGAGGAATTGAAATTAAAAACGTGGGGCCGTTTTACCATCAGTCTAGCGGAATGTATAAAATCAGGTAGCTCCGGAAAAAAGGTTTCTATTACAACATTCCTTTTTCGGAATGTGTCCTTAAGAAACCTTTTTATCTCGGAGGGAGGGATTGGAGGGATTTCTTCTTCCTTGAGGCTACCACATTCACTAACAGAGTCATCTATATCAGATGGCTCAGATGGTGTGTCACACTGGTTTTCATCATTTATCTCCTCACCGTCATCACATCCCTCCACGTTATCGGATGGGGCATAGTCCATAGAGGGGGGGGACGGGGAGGGAGAGAAATGAGCCATCTTCAGGGGAGGGGGGGGGGAGGGGGGGGGGGTACCAATTTTTGTGGTTCAACCATATCAATTTCTAGGTCAGTAGACAAGGGCGAGGATTCATCCACATCTATGTCCTCCAATACCGAGAAACGATTTTCTGTGACGAGGGACAAATCTAGGCCAGAGAGGAGGGCCTGTCGGTTTTCAGTTGTAGGTTTTTTAAAGAGGTGACCGTTTTCATCTGTTGTTTGCAGATGTCTTTTTCCTTTTGGGCAGACTAATTGAAACTCGTCCTGGTTAGTGGGAAGAGATTGCAAGGGTTTGGGGGGAGGGGGGGGGAGGGAGGACGTGATCATCGGGAGGGGGATCCCATCGGCTACCACGGCGGGAGAGGTAGGATCAGTTATAGCAGGCAACAAGCTGTGATTGGACGATGTCGCCTGGGGGGTGAGATCTATAGTTAACAGGAGATGGCTGCAATTGGATCCTTCAGTAGAGGGAGGGGCCCCTGTTTCAAGGGGAGGGGAGGGGGGTACGGCGGGGGGGTTTGGATTGGTGGTAAGAGGGCTTGGGTCGGTGGTGGACAGATTGGGATCAGTGGTGGTAAGGCTTGGGTCGATGGTGGGAAGGTTCGGGTCGGTGGTGGGAGGGCTTGGTTCGGCGGCGGGAGGGCTTGGTTCGGTGGTGGGAAGGTTTGGTTCGGTGGTGGGAAGGCTTGGGTCGGTGGTGGGAGGGCTTGGGTCAGTGGTGGGAGGGTTTGGACCGGTGGTGGGAAGGTGGGGGGGTTGCTTATTCCCGGTTCGGAGGGGAGGTTGCACTTGTGGAGAATTCTCTTTTCGGGGGCAGTCATGCTTAACATGCCCAAATTGTCCGCAGCCAAAACATTTTAGAACGTTGGTGGACACGTACACTGTATATTCGTTCTGTTGATGTTTTAATTTTATTATAAGGTTTAAATCCTTCTGGGAATTTTTTAAAATCATAAACACTTGCCGCCGGAATGAAACCACGTGCCTTAAATCGTTGTTTCGTGACCCGAAGGGAATCATGGAGATACGAGACACGATGGTACCGTATCGGGACAACTCTTTAATTAGTACATCGTCGGATACAAATGGGGGGCAATTTGATATCACGACTTTTATCGCTGGGCTATCTAGTGGGGAAATCATTACAAATAGATCTGGATCGATTGTCAAACCCTGTTCGACAATTTGTGGGACACAATCCACGTCGGACAAAAAAATAACGATCCGCTTGTTCATCCGCGAAGCGGCAACAACCTTGTCGATCCCGACAACACGACCGGTTGCGAGGACAACGTCCTCGACACTAACCTCACGTTCCGGAGGTACACAAAAGAACCCGTGCTTACGGGTCAGGCTCTGAAAGGCCGTAAATCGAGATAGTGCAGCTGCCATGCTGGAACAGCTGCACTTACAACCCCTCCCCAACTCGGGGAGGGTGAATATATAATACAATCTTCCCTACCCGAACTCCGGGAATGGGAAGCAATCAGACCTCTCCGATTTCCCTAACTTCGGAAAAGGGAGGCAACAAAACAAACTGAAGGAAGGATAAACGAAAGGAAAAAAAGGAAATAGAGGTTTAAGATGAAGGAGCAAACACCGATCGGGCGACGCCCAAAAACGGCGAACCCTTACCAGCGATCACCCTGTGCTCTCCGGCTCTCTCTCCCGTCTCAACGTATATGGGAATCACCAGGAAGACTCCACGAACAGGTACAAGGACACAGAGGGGGGAAAACGGGGGGGGGGGGGGGAATGGAGCAACAACACAGAGCACTCACAGGCCTCCACAAGCAGACGCCATGACAGTACAACCAGCATGCAAACGACCAGCAGGGGGGGCGAGAGAGAGAGAGAGAGAGAGAGAGAGATAGAGATAGGACAAAATAGAACACAACACTCAACATCAGGGAACACACCAACGTTAGGGAACACACCAAACAAAACCCAACACAACACTCAACATCAGGGAACACACCAACGTTAGGGCACACACCAACATCAGGGAACAAACCAAACAAAACCCAACACAACACATCAACAGCAGGGAACACACCAAACAAAACCCAACAGAACACACACCACACTAAGAGCAGGGAACACACCAACCAAAACCCAACACAACACACCACATCAACAGCAGGGAACACAACAACCAAAAGCCAACAAAACACACCAACATCAGGGAAAACCCCAACCAAAACCCAACACCAAACACATCAACAGCAGGGAACACAACAACATCAGGACAAACACCAACGTTAGCGCACACACCAACATCAGGGAACAAACCAAACAAAACCCAACACAACACACCACATCAACAGCAGGGAACACACCAACCTATCACACCAACATCAGGACACACACCAACGTTAGGGCACACACCAACATCAGGGAACAAACCAAACAAAACCCAACACAACACACCACACCACATCAACAGCAGGGAACACACCAACCAAACACACCAACATCAGGACACACACCAACGTTAGGGCACAAAACAAACATTAGGGAACACACCAACCAAAACCCAACACAACACACACCAACATTAGGAAACACACCAAACAAAACCCAACAGAACACACACCACACGAACAATAGGGAACCGGAACACACCAACCAAAACCCAACACAACAAATCACACCAGCATAAAGGAACACATCAATGCAACACACCAATGGCAGCAGGGAATACACCTGCAGCGAACACACCAAAAGAGAAGGAACACACCAAAAGAGAGGGAACATACCAACAAAGGTTAAGGGACAAAATGGAGGGAGACTTGAAGGGGTAAGGGACTTGGGAAAGAAGGAAAGCAAGGGAAGGATATAATAATAATAATAATAATAATAATAATAATAATAATAATGCATTTATTTTATATAGCGCTTTTCAGGAAGCCCAAAGACGCTTACCACCAAAGGAAGCAGAGGATAAACAAGATGGATGCAGCCGCAAACTCTCATTCGTGGGAGTGGAATGAAAAACTGGAAGCGCAGAAAGAGGTGTGTTTGGGGAAGGTGAATGGGGGTAGAAAAGATCATGGTTGTGGATGGGGAATGAGCTGAGATGCTGGTGAACAGTTATCAATTGAAGCCTTGATGAGAATAATTCAGTTGAAGAGACTGAGGAAGCTGTTTCTACAGGTGGTGAAAAGTAGGAAGTAATGAGAAGAGGTGAGCGGTGAATGTGGATTTCACTTGGTTCATCAGAAAGGGGTTACTGGCAAACCACGTGTGCCCCACAGATACCTTTGGGGTTAGGGGAGGAGTGGGGGAGGTGGCAGGGGCTTCACTTCCAGAGAGTCTAGTTATGTGATTTGTAATACGAACTGAATCAGAATGTTTCAGCTTTCTTCTTCCATTGGCAACGTCTAATGTCCTTTTATCTTGTCCTTGAAGCTCACTTGTTTGGCTTCGACAATCAGATGGAGTCTGTGACCTAGTGAGCGGGAATAGACAATAGACATCGTTATCTTCTTTTTGTTTGTTGTCTGATCATCCCCCGATTTATCCATGCAAGAGCATTGTACACGGAGTTAGGAAACTTAATGTCGTCTTCTGCCACGTCTATCGGACGTGGAAGCCATGGAACTTGGCCCAAAACTAAAAGCTTTTAAAACATCTTAACATGTGACTTTGAATATAATTTTCAAGGTTACTTTCATGAAAAATAACACACAATATCAATTTCAATGAGAGTATTTATTTGCATTTACTTACATGTGAATAAAAGTGCATAAGGAGAAGTGGAGAACATGTATGTAGCTGTGAGGTGCCTCATGGGGTATCAAATGTCCATATTTACTTCCCTCTTGTGCATGAAAGGTTATCATCTATAAATCTATCGACACTATAATACTCTCCTCCAGTCTGTCCGTCTGTTCAGCGTGGCCCTTCCACCATAAGGGAGGCAGCGATGCAGGGACGGGGAGAAAGAGTGCGGGGTGAGGGAGAGGAGAAAAGAGAGAGGGGATGGATGGGGGCGAGGGGGTTGGGAGAGGAGAGGAGGGAGGGGTGGGGGAGAGGGGAAAGGAGAGAGGGGATGGATGGGGGCAAGGGGGTTGGGAGGGGAGAGGAGGGAGGGGTGGGGGAAAGGGGAAAAGAGAGAGGGGATGGATGGGGGCGAGGGGGTTGGGAGGGGAGAGGAGGGAGGGATGGGGGAGAGGGGAAAAGAGAGAGGGGATGGATGGGGGCGAGGGGGTTGGGAGGGGAGAGGAGGGAGGGGTGGGGGAGAGGGGAAAGGAGAGAGGGGATGGATGAGGGGTGGGGGGGGGGGGGGGGTTGGGAGGGGAGAGGGGAAAAGAGAGAAGGGATGGATGGGGGTGGGGGGGTTGGGAGGGGAGAGGGGAAAAGAGAGAGGGGATATATGGGGGCGGGGGGGTTGGGAGGGGAGAGGGGAAAAGAGAGAGGGGATATATGGGGGTGGGGGGGTTTGGAGGGGAGAGGGGAAAAGAGAGAGGGGCTGGATGGAGGTGGGGGGAGTGAGGGAGGGGTGGGGGGGGAGGGTTGGAAGGGGAGAGGAGGGAGGGTAGGGTTCCCGTCTAGGGATTTAGTTATTTATTATTACTTTGTAAAAGTACAGCGACTGATAACTGAAGATAGGAATGGAACTGTAGTCTAATTATATATTTTTAATATTCCCAGGGTAGATGTAAAAAGTTTATTTAAGGCGATTCAACTCTTTTCCAACGATGTCATTAAACATTACTTCGAAAACCTTTGTCCATAATAAATTGTATATGTTGACTATTAGTCATAAACTATGGAATACAATATTAATTAAATGATAACGTTTGGTTTTAAGCAATTTTAAATTTGTAAAGCAAAGTGTTTTCGATGCTTTAAATTAAAAAATGAAGGACAGTAGTCAGTCAGTCAGTCAAGGCAGGTTCTCCCCCCCCTCCTCCCTCTCAAGTCAATTCTTCTTCTTCTTCTTCTTGCATATGGCCAATATGTGGTGCACTAAAATTAATATCCACTTTCTGCAATGATGTGGTTGTCTCAGGGTTGAGTTGGTGGAGGACTAAAAGTCTTCCCGATAGCTACGGCAAGGGACAGTGCGATGTGATGTGCTCCATCGTCTGGACTCCTCCAAGGTCACGGAGCAATGCAGCCTCATCCTCCATCGATGGTGCGGAGCCTGTTGAAGGCTGTCCATTGCCTACGTGGGAGTTGTGGCAGCCTCGCAGCTGGCCCTCCACAGGTCGGCTTCGCTTTGATGGGCACCTGTAAGAGCTTGAGGCGACAGAGCGGATGTTCAACAAGAAGGCGCTGGGCTGGAATTTTGATAGCCAAAATGCGGCTGAAGTGCATCCTTTCCGGGATGACAGTGCATCCTTTCAGATGGCTGGTGGAGCAATGTTGCAGAGAATAGGAAGCCACTCGGTCATTGTTGATTTGAGGGTTCCAGACACTGTTCTCATTGCGGAATTTAACTGAACGTCGATGGTCTTCATGTGGGCACTCACCGACCAGACTGGCACACGATACTCTGACTTCGAGGATATGAGGGCAAGATTGCTGTGCATAAGGTGTTATAGCGCCGGCCCCGCACGATGTTCCGGCCAGTTTCCAGACCAGGTTACCCGTGCCCTGACCTTCTCATTGCATCCTTGCAGGTGTTCTTTATAGGTTAGGGTCCAGTCAAATGTAACCCCAAGGTATTTGGGATAACAAACATTTTCAACTTTCATACTGCAGAATGTCACACCTACCGGTACCACTGCATTTGCAGTGCGATTATCAAGATGGTGGGTGCAAACAGCGATTTTGATGGGGTTTTGATGGAGCTTCCATTTGTGCAAGTTCTCCTCCAGTTTGCCCAGATCTTGGTGGAGTTGGTCCCCCATAGATTTTAGGTCGGGGCCCTGCGCTATGAGTGCAATGACATCAGCATAGGTGAGATTGAAGGAGGTTGGCATTGGCAGGTCACTGACAAAGAGGTTGAATAGATCTAGAACTGATTCTTGAGGGAGGCCATCGTTTAGTGTTCGAGCACGGCTGGTTTTGCCATTGAGGTTGATGCGGATCTTTTGGTCACCAGGAAATACTGACTGTAGTGTGATTGTCTTCTGACAACAGAAGACTTTTGAGACTTTGACACAATGGATAATGCCATTAGGGATACAGACATAAGGGACAATGCAATCAGGGATATAGATGGGAAAATACCATCAGGGATATTGACACAAGGGATAATACCATCAGGGATACAGACACAAGTGACAACGCAATCAGGGATATAGACATAAGGGACAATGCAATCAGGGATATAGACATAAGGGACAATGCCATCAGTTATACAGACATAAGGGACAATGCAATCAGGGATATAGACGGGACAATACTATCAGGGATATACACATAAGTGACAATACCATCAGGGATACACACATAAGTGACAATGCAATCAGGGATATAGACATAAGGGACAATGCCATCAGTTATACACACATAAGGGACAATGCAATCAGGGATATAGACGGGACAATACCATCAGGGATATACACATAAGTGACAATGCCATCAGGGATATAGACATAAGGGACAATGCAGTGAGGAATATACACATAAGTGACAATGCAATCAGGGATATAGACATAAGGGACAATGCCATCAGTGTTACGTGTTCCTCCCGACTTCCTGGTCTCGGTATACCTCCGAACCCCGAGAGGAGCCAAGGCAGAAAAATATGTTATCCTGTGTCAAAAATCAATGGTGAAACCACACCAATTGCAAATAATACAAACACCAATAATACAAACAAATATTGTATTAAAAATCACACAAAAATAACAGTACAACAATAATAGGAATCAGGAGTACAATCAATATCTCCTATGATGGTACCATCCACTAACATGCATGAGTTAACTCACTGTGCTCCAAGTGAGTGGAAAAGAACCTTCCCCAGTGTCTCTATATTCCCGTCTTCGAGCTCAGAGTTGGTCCCCTCCAGTGATCAACGGAACGATGTCGAATCGAAACCAGAATCTCGTTCAGAGGACAGGCACAGACACGCCGCCCAAAACGGCACAAAGGCGCACGCGGCCCAAAGCGGAGAAAATGGTCACGTGGTTAAAGCGGCACAAAGGCGCACTCACAGCGACTGGGAAATCCAACCGCACCCTCCAGGTATGAACTTTCACTGTCCACGATCGGCGAGCCGCAAAGTAATCGTCAAAAGCCTCGGTGCACACTCACACCACAGATACGTCTGAAAGCGGTGGAAACAGTTGATGAAGCAAGGAAAGTCTGCTCGACGCGCGAAGCGCACGAGTCAAAATAGCCGACGGCTCATGGTTCTCGAGTCGTCACGACCCAGCGATGATTCTTCGGAATCTAACGCCAAACCTGACACGCAGGATGATCCGTCCAAGCAATAACAACTTTATCGCAGGAATTCCTTTTTCCCAGGAAACCCAAAGTACGTGACTCTTGCTCGACAACGTTCGTTGCAGACCGCAAAGCAACCAGCTTCTTCTCCGACTCTCTCGCTCCGCCCTCTCCTCTCTTCTCTGCCGTCGTCTTCCGGTTCAGTTTCCGGTATCATTTAAAGTTAGCCTTTTAAAATTTAGATAACTGTTCACGAATAATAACTCTTTCGAGAATAATAATAGTACATAATATCAGAAATATGTCAAGTGGGTGAAAACCACAACAACGGAAGTTACGAATCCGTAACACTTCCCCCCACCCCCCCCCCCCCCCCCCCAAGAAAGAAAGTTTGAACACAGCAAAAACTTTCTTTGCATGCAAACTCTTTAAACAAACAAAAATAAACTCACAACCCAAATCACCAATTCCCATGAGCAACAATTATCAATATCTCAAAAATAAAGCAACAAAATTTCACACAACCCACAGAGATCCCCAAAGTTAATTCCCTCTGGACAAAGCATCAGCAACGACATTGTCCCTGCTCTTTACATGTTCAATTTCCAAGTTGAACCCCTGCAAAGCCAAACTCCATCTCATCAACCTCTGATTTTTATTTTTCATTTTTTGAATGAAGGTTAAGGGGCTGTGATCAAAACCCAAAGGCCAGCAAATCTATAGCACTTTTCCGGGGAGGCCGAGCTCAAAGCCAGGTTCCATGGTGGTTGGGTGGTGAGGCCTGGAAGTATTCACTACATGGACGCCTTTAGGAACGTGGAGTTCACGGTTAGTCCGTGCAGGAAAGTTCACTACATGGACGCCTTTAGGAACGTGGTGTTCACGGTAAATCAGTGTAGGAAAGTTCACTACATGGACGCCTTTAGGAACGTGGCGTTCACGGTTAATCCGTGTAGGAATTTTGGCTCGGCTGCTCCGCAGCATTCAGTGCTTAAACTCTTTCTAACTTTCATAATAATCACGGTTGAACCGCTTGTCACTGTTGTCACGTGAATAGCGGTCTCCTTCTCAGCCACTACCCTGATAATCATTCCTTCGGGAGCTGCTGTAACTCTGAGAGCCTCCATAGTAATGTCGACTGCGGCCACCACCAAAACTACCACCACGTTTTCCTCTTCTGTAGCCCCCTCGACGCCTACGGCCTGCCTTCTCTACGGCTATGGTCCGACCATCCAAATCCTTGCCATTCCAATCCTTCACTGCCTCTTTGGCGTCCTTTGTGTTTTCAAACGTGACAAAGCCAAACCCTCTTGACTTTTGCGTTTCCCTGTCTTTTACCAGCCGCACTTCCAAAAGCGGTCCATATTTGCTGAAGACAGAGGTCAGAACTTCCTCCTTTGTTCTGAAGTTCAGTCCACCTACAAATAGCCTGCCAAATGTGCCGCCATCCCTGACTGGTGTGGTGTTATTTTCCCCACTGGGCTTTTTAACAACCATCAGGTTACCAGAAACTTGACCACCGGCCAAATCATTACCGATAACAAAAGATACTCCCTCTACAGGAAGAGTGGCTTGTAAACCTACGGTGACCGGTCCTGACATCAAATCAGACTCCAAATGGATGACATGAAGTGGAGCTCTAACACAGCCACCAATCCCCTGTAAACGAACACTAACCTCAGTTGCCGTCTTCTCTGACAATGGCAAAATGCCTTCCAGCATCAAAGACTGATGTGCTCCTGTGTCCCTCAATACCCTAACCGGTTTCTGGTTAGTCGAGTCTCCATCCAATGACACAAACCCCTCTGAAATAAATGGTTGGTAACCCTGTTGAGGGCGATTTCCCACATTTGCAATTGCATTCGGAGTTGTACTAGTCTGACTCGGCTCCTGATTTTGCCTTCCCATAGCATAACACCAGGACATCAAGTGTCCAGGTTTATTGCAAAAAGCGCAAGTAGGCCCGGAGGAGAAACTCGTGGTTTGTCTCGAGCCCCCCGGAGGATAAGTCTGTCTTGGAACTGTGGTCTTCTGATTTCTAGAAGTCGTAGTATCAGAGTGGTCCTCATAGTCATCTCGAGGCCGCCCCCCTGAATCTTCGTTCTCCGCACCAGATGTATCATAACTCTCCGTGCGAACTCCAGGCGGGAAGTTAGGTTTATGGAACCTCATCCTGTGTGCTAAGGCATAGTCATCTGCCATGGTTGCTGCCTCATACAACTTTGTCCCTTTTGAATCAAACCACCGATCAAACATGGTTTCTTTCATTCTGGCAAACTCCACATGGGTCTCACTTTCCCTCTTCCTGGCATTCTGGAATTTTTGCCGGTAAGCTTCAGGGACCAATTCATAGGCTTTGAGAATGGTTTTCTTCACTATCCCAGAATCTGCACATTGGTCAATCGGTAAAGCTGAATAAATATCTTGAGCTTTACCCACCAGAACACTTTGCACTAACATGGTCCAGGACTCCTCAGGCCATTTTAGCATTTGAGCCACTTTCTCAAAGTGTGAAAAAAACTTGGCTACCTCCTTTTCATTGAAGAGTGGAACCAGCCTAACATGTCTGCCAACATCCCAGGTGTTCTGACTAGGTGTCGAACCAGTCCGCATGGATGGTACCTCTCCCCGTTCTTTCATTAAATCCAGCTCCTTGAGTTTAATTTCCTGCTGAAGCGCCGAGTCCCGTTCCCTTAACTCCCTTTCGGCTTTTCTCTCCTCTGATTTTTTCTCTTCTAACCTTTCTTCGAGTTCTCTTGCAGCTCTCCTTTCCTCTGTTTTTTTCTCTTCTCACCTTTCCTGGAGTTCTCGTTCCTGTGCTGCTCTTCTTTCTTCGAGTTCGCCTGCAACTCTCCTTTCCTCTGCTTTTTTCTCTTTTAACCTTTCCTGGAGTTCTCGTTCAACTCTCCTTTCCTCTGCTTTTCTTTCTTCCAACCTTTCCTGGCTCTGCAATTGCATCTCCAGTTTCCGGAGCTCACATTTTCTTGTTCCTCGGGTAACCAATCCAAGGCTCCCTCTTCCCATGTTCCTCGTCCCACCAGAGATTCTATCACCAATCTCTGCATCTCTGCTTTCCTCATACTCGCTCGGACCTCCAAGCTAAAATGTCTGGCCAATACCAAGAGTTCCGATTTTAATAATGCTCAGAACTGTGCCTCACTAGGGGTCACTGCAAACTTCTCTGCATCAAACTCCATGGTGACTACTGGTAACACCTGTTAACCTTCACACAAGAAATTAAAAAAAATAAATCTTTTTTTTGGTTTTTTGAAAAATTTGGGAATGTTGGAAAATATTCCAAAATTGGAAAATTTGGGAATGCTAGGGAATTCTTCCCCGGACGAAATTTAAGGAATTTAATCCACCGTCCGAGATTTAGGGAATTTAATCAGCAAAGCCGAGTCCCCAATTTTCCACAGTACAAACCCCCAATTTCAATCTGGGTCAATCCCAAATGGATGTTTTTTAGGGAATTATATCCCGGATGAAGACCCAATTTCGAGCCCACGAGTCAATTGGATGAGCCCCCAATTTCTGTTATGTGTTCCTCCCCGACTTCCTGGTCTTGGTATACCTCCGAACCCCGAGAGGAGCCACGGCAGAAAAATATGTTATCCTGTGTCAAAAACAATGGTGAAACCACACCAATTGCAAATAATACAAACACCAATAACACAAACAAATATTGTAATAAAAATCACACAAAAATAACAGTACAACAATAATAGGAATCAGGAGTACAATCAATATCTCCTATGATGGTACCATCTGCTAACATGCATGAGGTTCACTGTGCATGAGGTTCACACTCACTGTGCTCCAAGTGAGTGGAAAATAACCTTCCCCATTGTCTCTATATTCCCGTCTTCAAGCTCAGAGTTGGTCCCTCCAGTGATCAACGGAACGATGTTGAATCAAAACCAGAATCTCGTTCAGAGGACAGGCACAGACACGCCGCCCAAAACGGCACAAAGGCGCATGCGGCCCAAAGCGGAGAAAATGGTCACGTGGTTAAAGCGGCACAAAGGCGCACTCACGGCAACTGGGAAATCCAACCTCCAGGTATGAACTTTCACTGTTCACGGTCGGCGAGCCGCAAAGTAATCGTCAAAAGCCTCGGTGCACACACACACCACAGATACGTCTGAAAGCGGTGGAAACGGTTGACGAAGCAAGGAAAGTCTGCTCGACGCGCGAAGCGCACTAGTCAAAATGGCCGACGGCTCGTGATTCTCGAGTCGTCACGACCCAGCGATGATTCTTCGGAATCTACCGCCAAACCTGACACGCAAGATGATCCATCACAGGAATAACAACTTTATCGCAGGAATTCCTTTTTCCCAGGAAACCCAAAGTACGTGACTCTTGCTCGACAACGTTCGTTGCAGACCGCAAAGCAACCAGCTTCTTCTCCGACTCTCTCGCTCCGCCCTCTCCTCTCTTCTCTGCCGTCATCTTCCGGTTCGCTTTCCGGTATCATTTAAAGTTAGCCTTTTTAACTTTAGATAACTGTTCATGAATAATAACCCTTTTGAGAATAATAATAGTACATAATATCAGAAATATGTCAAGTGGGTGAAAACCACAACAACGGAAGTTACGAATCCGTAACATCAGTTATACAGACATAAGTGACAATGCAATCAGGGACATAGATGGGACAATACCATCAGGGATACAGACATAATGGACAATGCATTGTATGCTGTTCTTGATCATCTCTTGCCTGGTCACTAACTTTTTCCATCTTCCTATGAAATTCTACCCACACTGAATGTGGTACTTCCTATCAGCAGCTATAACAGCATTTGCCAACCTCACTCTCATAGTAATATATACTTTTCTGCTCGTTTGATTATAATTTCAGATGAATTGAACTGCCATTGACCGGTTTCTGGCTTGTTGCTGGAAGTTCTGATCAGGCCCTGTTTGTTGCTTTTGTTGAGGTTGCTGTTATCAGCTGTTTCAGCCTACCTTCACCTGTGAATTTGCAGTATATCAAGTTCTGTTCCATTCAATAGGATTTCCTTGCCACAGTTCACTTTCAGAGAGTCTAGTAATGCGATTAGTAATCCGAACTGAGTCAGAATCTTTATGCTTTCTTCTTCCTTTGGCAACATTTAATAGCCTTGTCTTTCCATCTTCTGATGAAAAGGGGCACAGATGGTCATTGGCAAATGTCTCCTTGGCAAATCTCCCTTGTCTCTCTCCCCTTGGCAAATGATGCATTGTGGGAAATTTCATCTTCTTGTTGCGTTTTGATGAAGTAGGTTGATTCATCTCCATGCCTGAGTTTTCAATCAAAACCTGAAAGAAAAAATGATTTGCCAATTAGTTACCTTGGGAAAATCTGAAATAATGAATACGGACACCATGTAATTCAACACACCAATAACCTGATACTCCAGGTCGCTCACCTTTTGGGTGGTATGAGGAATAGATGTATGTAATATGAAAGCTAAATCTTGAACGTTTTATTCAAATATCGCGTACACGAGCCAAGTTACTGAGACAGTTGCCATGGCAACACAATTCAGCCACTGTCCGGGTGATCTAAGCAGGTTGAGGTAATGTCACGAGGAATAGATATCTGCAATATGAAAGCTTGAAATCTGCAATATCTGCAAAGTTCAACGTTTTTTTTGACATATCGCATACACTAACTAAAGTACATGGACAGATGACCGGTCGGTCGGACGGAGCTCATTTTAACGTACCCTGTCTCCAATCTTGTCGGAGGGGTGGGTCATAACAAAATGAGTCAAGCGTGTCATCTTATTAAAGTCGAATCACATAGTAGGTTACCGGAATATTTTGTGAATATTTTCCTCAATAGGACCTTGAAAATGACCTTCAAGTCAAATACTAGAATAATGGCTGCATACACTATTTGATAGCTGAGTCGCATGTACTACATCTAGATTCTAGATGAAATGCAAAGTTTTATTTATATTTGACAAAAGCTAAGAAGCTAGTTTTGACAAAGTTCCAATATTTATTAATTTTTTCATCAAAATGACCTTGAAATTGACCTTCAAGGTTAAATGCCGAGATGGCACCTGGTCTCATTGAAAACATTGGGGCATATAGTAGATATCTAGAGGGGCTAAAAAGTTGAAACCAAAATGCCGTTCTTTAGAATTTTAGAATTTATTCAGGTCCAAATCCAGAACCTCCTTGCCACTGATTACCTTTTGTTGAAATTCTTCTGCTACATTTAGAAATGGCTTGTCATGAGATGTTGTGTCTGATTCCGGTTGCGATAATTACCCTCGCCAGAGGAGAGGGTATTGCATTTGAGTCCGTTTGTTTTTCTGTTTGTCCGCACTGAATAAATATGATTTTCTCTGCAACCGTTGGTCCGATTGACAGGAAATTTTCACCATAGATGCAACTCCACCTGTATAATTTTTTAATGATAATTATGACGTCATAGGTCACGTGGTTCGGCCGCCATTTTGGAAAAATCGAAAACATTTGCACCTCTATATCTCGGAAAGTGCTGAATAAAAAAAATTGAGACATGGCTCATTGTAAAGAACTTTCCATGGGGATTAACATATGTTAATGATGATGTCATAGGTGCCTCCATTATGACGTCATAATTCGACAAGTACAAAACTTCATCCGATCAAGATGAAATTTCTTGCGCATAATTTAGGAATAAATTAGTTTAGAAAAAAAATAACGATGACGTCATCGGTCACGTGGTTCGGCCGCCATATTTGTTTTAACACAAAAGCCTTAAAAACCACTGAAAATACATCCTGGCGAGGGTTTGCAATCTCTGATTGCTCTTTTTCTTGTTTTTGAAGTGATTCAGATCACCATTGTGAGATGGCACCAAAAACGATATATAGCACGATATTTCAAAAAATTATGGACACGTTATGACAAAACTATGTGGATGAGTTGGACAGGTGACAAGAACAAGCGGATTAGATTTTGGTTCAGGTCCAAATCCAGATCCGGCCTATCATTGGGATACAAAACATAAATTGTTCACCTGGCAGAGGTATGCTCTCTACTGAGTGCCGTTACCTTTAAAATTTACCATTTAAAACGCTACCCTGCATTACCGTTAAAACTACCCTTTCACCATCTTCCTAAACGTTAAACTTACAAAACATGTTTCAATAATCTTAAAATAAAATTTGCATTTGCACAATTTACAAATTAGTACCATTTAAATTAGTTCTTTTCAACATTTCCCATTTTCTTAATTAACAACTCCCTATTCCACTTCCTCACATGTATCGTTTCCATGTCCTTCCCTTTCCTTTTACCTTATCCAACATATCTTCCTTTCTCCTTAAGTACATCTCATGTCGAAATCTTACCCTCTGCTCTAAATACTCCATTACTCCCTCTCCACCCCACATGACACACATGACACACATGATACACATGACACACAGGACACACACATGACACACACACACACACACACACTCACACACACACACACACATACACCCCTTCCCTCTGCATTCAGTCTATTCCTGCCATGCTGACCGAAGGTAAATTAAAAATAGTCTTAGTAGCCATCGAACAGCATAAGGTAGCCCACATCATTTTCCCTGCATCCGTATCTCTCCCTCTATCTTACTGTCTTTGCAATTCAGTGACAAATCTTCCGAATCTGCGGTGTCGTCTCTATCTGAACTCCCACGTCATCCGGTTCGGTTTGAAGGTAATTCACCGAATCAATGTTTTCGTTTTTTAACAAAAATTGTGTCCGTTGAAGAAGGCTATTAAATTGTAAATCATAATATAAGGATGTTCTGGTGTATGTTACAAAAGGTATTTATCGGTGTAGGTGTATTTGTAATGCATGTATGGTATTTGTATGAAAGGTAAGCAATAAATCTATAATCTGACTGTCATGTGACTTCAATGGCTGACATTAACAAGTGTTATTTTTTTCATATTTTAACAATTTTATCCTTTTTCTGTGTTTTCTTCCTGTCTTTCTGTGCGGCAACATACATTCCGTCACATGCATATATGTATGTACACACACACACACACACACACACACACACATATATATATATATATATATATATATATATATATGTATATATATATATATGTATATATGTATGTTTTTGTGTAAGAATGCACAGTGCTTGCCAGAATAAAATTACCATCTCTGACTGAAACATAAATTACCATATATCAATCTCTCATACAAACACAAACATCTCATCAAACGGACTACCTGTATAACTAGATGGTATTCATAGACTAATTACACGATGCAGTTGACTTGGTCTTCTGTTTTTGTAAAAAAAAAAAATCTTTAATCGAATATGGCTGCCAGACCATGTGACCAATGACGTCATAATTTAACATTCTCCAATATAATTGCTCAAGAAATTACATTCTCCAATATAATTGCTCAAGCATAGATCATGCTCAAGAAATTTAAAATTGATCGGACTGAGCGTTGTACTTGTCGAATTATGACGTCATAAAGAAGGCACCAATGATGTCATTTCCAACACTTATTCCCCATGCGGAATTCTTTACAATGACCAATGTTTCAATTTTACATGGAATGGTTTCAGATATATAGAGGTTCAACGTTTTTCGGTTTTACAAGATGGCGCCTGTATCGCGTGACCTATGACGTCATAACTATCACGAAAAGTTAAACATGAGGAGACGCATACTATGGTGCAATTTGCATGTCATTCGAACCAACGAAAGCTGAGAAAATGGATTTTAAAAATGCAGACACGTGCGCATGTACGTGACCGATCGCTTAACCTCGCTTTCCACTTCGCCAGCGCAGTGTAAATATATGGCAGAATAGCATTTGGTATCTTCATGTTTGTATCCGTGAAGGAATGAAATCAATGATGTCTGTACTACAGCCTGAATTAGATTTTGCCATATGTGGAATAGAGTTTGTAGCAGCTCTTGCACATTACTTGGCAGAGGCCAGCTTTCTGCAGCTTCCAATCCATGTCCGAGGCATTCAAGTCAGGACTCCAGTGCCCAGGCAAGGGGCCCACTCTGTCTGTTCCAGGCAGAGGTGTGGCATCATCTTCCTGTACTAAATTTGTTCCATTCCTCAAAATGTCTTGCCGGTACACAAGAAACGTCCAGAAGCACATCTGCCACAGAGTCTTGATATACACGCCATCCACCATGTCTAGGAACACACTCCCCGGATTGAATTACACTGCCTTCAGAAAGTATTCACACCTCTTCACTTTTTCACATTTCGTTGTGTTACAGCCTAAATTTAAAATGGGTTAATTGAGATTTTTTGGTCACTGATGCACACATAACACCCCATAATGGCAAATTGGAATTTTGCTTTGAGAAATGTTAACAAATTAAGTAAAAATGAAAAGCTGAAATGTCTTGAGTCAATGCGTATTCAATCTCTTTGCTATGGCACTCCAAATTGAGCTCAGGTGTATCCAATTTCCTATGATCATCATTGAGATGTCTCTACAACTTTATTGATTGGACGGCCAATTCAATTGATTGGACGTGATTTCGAAAGAAAAACACCTTTCAAGACAAGGTCCCACAGTTGACAGTGAATATCAGACCAGAAACTCTACCACGAAGTTCAACTGTCCGTTGAACTCGAAGATATAATTGTGAGGAGGCATAGATCTGGGGAAGGGTATAAAACAATTTATAGAGTGTTGAACGTTCCCAAGAGCACAGTGAGCCCCATCATTAGGAAATGGAAAGAATAGGGAATGATCCAGACTCTTCATAGAACTGGCCGTCCGAGTAAACTGAGCAACCAGGAAAGAAGGACCTTGGTCAGGGAGGTGAACAAGAACCCAATGACCACTTTGACAGAACTACAGAGTTCCTTAGCAGAGATAGGAGAACCTGCTGGAAGGACAACAGTCTCTGCAGCACTCCACAAATCCACACTTAATGGAAGAGTGGCCAGACGGAAGCCACTCCTGAGAAAAAGGCACATGAAAGCATGCCTGGAGTTTGCAAAAACGCACGTGAAAGACTCTGAGAGCACGAGGAAAAATATTCTGTGGTCTGACGAGACGAAAATTGAACTCTTTCACTTGAATGCAAAATGCTACATCTGGCGGAAACAGAGCATACCTCATCACCCATCTAACACCATCCCTATCGTGAAGCATGGTGTTGGCAGCATCATTCTATGGGGATGGTTTTCAGCGGCAGGGACTGGGAGACTTGGAAGGATAGAGGGAACGATGAATGAAGCCAAATACAGGCAAATCCTTGAGGAGAACCTGCTTCAGAGTGCAAAAGACCTTAGACTGCGGCAAAGATTTAAGTTCCAACAGGACAATGCCCCAAACATACAGCGAAAGCAACACTGAAATGGCTTCAGAACAAGAAGATGAAAGTCCTTGAGTGGCCCAGCCAAAGCCCAGACTTGATTCCCATTGACAGTATGTGGAAAGACTTGAATATTGCTGTTCACCGACGATCCCCATCCAACGTGACAAGAGTTTTAGCAATTCTGCAAGAAAGAATGAGAGAAACTCCCCAAATCCAGATGTGGAAAGCTGATACAGACATATCCAAGCAGACTTAAAGTTGTAATAGCTGCCAAAGGTGCTTCTACGAAGTACTGACTCAGGGGGTTGAATACTTATTTTAATTTGAATTTTATGTATTTCATTTTCAGTAGATTTGTAAAGATTTAGAAAAAAAAATTCCACTTTGACATCATGGGGTTATGTGTAGACGAGTCACAAAAAATCTCAATTTAAACAATTTTAAATTCAGGATGTAACACAAGAAAATGTGAAAAGGTCAAGTGGTGTGAATACTTTCTGAAGGCAGTGCAGGTCTGTATCAATAATGCCCCTCTAAAAAGATCAATGCATAGTGTCAATGGAGTATTGAAGTACCAGATATAATATGAAACTGCTTTGTGTAATCTGTAGTATTTCTGTGCAAGTACGACGTATATACACCATTATGTTCTTATTACCTGTGCCACCAAAGGTGGGTGGAGGTTATGTTTTCACCCCTGTTTGTTTGTCTGTCTGTGAACAGGATATTTAAAAAAGTTGTTGATGGATTCGGGCGAACCATGGTGGACAGGTCTGGTGTGTGACAAGGAAGAATTGCTTCTATTTTGGCGAAGATCCGGATGCGGATCCAGATCCAAGAATATTTAAAAGTTATCAAGCGAATCTTCACCATTGAGTGATGGGGCTAAAAACGATCGATATAGCAAGGTATCTCAAAAGGTTGGGGACGAGTTATGACAAAACATGTAGGAAGAGTTGGGTACGTGACCAGAACGAAGCGATTAAGATTTTGTTTAGGTCTGAATCCAGATCTGATCTTTCAGTGGGATACAAAAGGTAAATTGTTCAGCCTTGCGGAGGTATATGGTCTCTACCGAGTGCTGTTCCAGTTATTGTTGTTATCGTCATTCATCGTCTGTGTTATTCCCGTCAATCTGTCGATTTGTGTCTCGTGCTGGTATATTATTCGTTTAATAAATATTTATTGCGTAAGACTGTGCGAACCTTATCAGCAAACCACATGACGCTCGTTTCAGAGTAATTGTTTATCCCTGGTAGACTGTGGGCTGTTGCCCATAGAAGAACCACCTTTGGAGGCCATTTTACCCCGCAGAGCAGGGGTTGGCCTTTTTGGGGCACCGTGGTCCCCTTTTTAAAGCAATGTTTTATGGCCGGATGCCCTTCCTGCCGCCAACCCTGTTAGTCGCCTCTTGCGACACAAAGGGAATTACCAGTGAACTGGTACTCGATTTGCCGAATTCGGAAGGATGACAGGCTGAGTCAACCCCCCTGGTGTTAATTCAGCGATCGACCAGGATTCGAACCCAGGATCCTAGGTATCCCAAGCCGGCACCCTAACCGCTAAGCCAACACCAGGCTGGGCTGTTTCTCATAGAAAGCCTTAAAATATCAAAATGCTTCAGTGTAAAAGGTGAAAAGGTGAATATTACACCAAATTATAGTTTTTGCCTTACTTCCAAAGAAAAAACAATGTTCTCGTTATAATATTTGTAAGCTATGGAGAAAACAGAAGATAAAGTTGTCTGGACATTAATTTCCCTCTTGTCACTGTATCTGTCACTGGGCAGTGGCGGACAGGATGGCCTAGCTAGATGTACGCACACTTGCCTCTAAGCTGTCTAGCTTGGGTTCGAATCCAGAATCCAGACCCAGCTATAAATCCCCAAAAAGATGTTAGTTCACATTTTCAATATCACAGTATAACAAGCACAACAGATAATGTCACTGTCATAAAAAAAAAGTTCAGTGTCACCATGATTTGCATACTCACCACAATGACATGTCAGTGGAGGTGATGCCAGGTTAGGGGCAGGAACACCCACCTACCTGTTACTGTGACACAGACTATTTACAGATACAACTTGATGGTATTCATAGAATACTTACCCTGCGCAATCTTGATAAGGACTTGGTGCAAGCCAACTCTTCTGTTTTTTAAGGGGTTTTTTTGATCCAATATGGCTGCCAGACCAGTGACTGATGATGTCATTTTTATCAAACTGTACTTCTCGAATCTGTACTTGTCAAATCAAACTGTACTTGTCGAATTATGACGTCATAATCGAGGCACCTATGACATCATCATTAACATATCGTATTCCCCATATACTTGACAATGAGCCATGTTTCAATTTTTTCCATTAAGTGGTTTGGGAGATATAGAGGTGTAACGTTTTTCCAAGATGGCGTCCGTACCACGTGACCTATGACGTCATAATTATCAGCAAATAAATATATCGCGTAAAATTTCATGTCAATCTGACCAACGGTTGCCGAGAAAATGAATTTTTAAAATGCAGATATGGCACATGTACGGCACATGGCACATGTATGCAGCCGATTGCTCAACCCCGCTTTTCGCTTCGCAAGCGCAGGGTAATGAACATTCGGGTGCGTCAAAAAGCATGAAGTTGTCACACGCGTTTGCTCGCTTGCTATTTTGATCCACTTAATGAGAAAACCTGTCAGCATAAAAATCAGTTAAATATATCAATGTTTAGGGGTCGCGCACAGTGAATTAATAACCCTAGTTATACCGGGTGGGGCCACATGATCTTGTTTATCAGTATATATGTCATATGTCCCCACCCCAGCTGTTCTTTTCGTTAAAATAAAATACCCTGGAATACATGGGGTTAAGATATTCTATATGAGGCTCCATTAATTGTCGGGTACAGTGCGGGAAGCTTCTCTTGACTAACGACACTGCTGAAAGAGGAGTGGCCCTCATCCACGAGTTCACGGCAAAGGGGCCTACCAAGCACAAGGATCAGCTCCAATACATGATCCAGGTACCAAGCACGAGGATCAGCTCAAATACATGATCCAGGTACCAAGCACGAGGATCAGCTCCAATACATGATCCAGGTACCAAGCACGAGGATCAGCTCTAATACATGATCCAGGTACCAAGCACGAGGATCAGCTCCAATACATGATCCAGGTACCAAGCACGAGGATCAGCTCCAATACATGATCCAGGTACCAAGCACGAGGATCAGCTCCAATACATGATCCAGGTACCAAGCATGAGGATCAGCTCCAATACATGATCCAGGTACCAGGCAAGAGGATCAGCTCCAATACATGATCGAGGTGGGAGAGGATCATCAGCAAGTGTACCCAAAGACAGCAAACAATAAGGACCTTCTTCGCTGAAAAATGCAAAAATTTAATACAGCCTTAACAAAGTGTATTAGCAAAATGTATTTTTACAAATATAAAACACGAATTATGTCTTCATATGCTGTGATGTTTAAAATATTAAGAGTGTCAAACCAGACATGGTTTTCATAGAGTTACTTCCCCTGAAAATAATCAGTATGGGGAAACCAATCCCAGAATATATGTGGTATGTAGTGTACAAACTTTGTAGTGGATGCGCGACCCCTAAATAAAAGGCTACCCAAATGAAAATTTGTCTGTGGTGTTTTCTCCTTCAGTCGCTTAATTGAGAAAGTGAGCGAAGGAAATGGACCAACTTCAGGTTTTTCCCCTTATGCAGTGACCTTGGTACCTCATGGTACCTCATGAACATATTGTTGAACAGCACAAAATTGAATTGGAGATGGCAAGAGATGGTGGTGCAATGCTTGCTTGAACCCCTGAAGGGAAAACTGAGACAGAACATCCTCTAGAAGATGGTTCCATAGGTGGGAGAAGCGAGGAATAATAGAGTTGAGGTGTGCAATGAGCCTGGATTTTGGATTAACTGGGCTAGGTATACTGGAAGAATGCATGCATCTGCTCCGAAGAATACTGGAAGAATGGTCTCTCCGTCTCCGTCTCCGCGCGGCTCATCTCCTTATATCTAGACTAGACCCTCAGAAAGCATTTGATAAGGTTACATAAAAGAGGTAGTTTGCTAAAATTAAGGTAGAAAAATTAAGGCACCTAAAGTAATGAATCACCCAGCCTGTTAAACACCATGTCCTTTTTTTCCTTAAGATTGCATGGGGTAAGGTGTTATATGAACTCGCTAGTTATTAGTCCCCTACCGGTGTACACCGGAGGGGACTATAGGTTTGCACGCCGTCCCTCCGTCCATCAGTCTGTCAGTCTGTCAGTCCGTCAGTCCGTCAGTCCGTCAGTCCGTCACGCAAAGAACAGTTTTCCGGACTTTTTTTCTAAACTCTTAATGCTAATGATTTCAAACTTGGCGCATGGTTTCCTCATGATAAGTTACAGATCAAGTTCGAACTTCATGACGTTTCGATCATTTTTGACAAAGTTATGGCACTTTGAACTTTGGGAATTCCGATAATTCTGATGATCCTTAACTCAGTGCCATTTTAAGTTTTAATTTCCTTTAAAAAAGATTTTCTCTGCAATAATAGGACCGATTGAGATCAAATTTTCACCGTAGGGGGGACTCGGTCTGTAGAATATTTTAATGGTAATTATGACGTCACAGGTCACGTGGTTCGGCCGCCATATTGTTTTACGTGAAAACACGAAAACCCCTTTTTCTCTGCAACGGCTGAAGAGATCGAGGCCAAACTTTGCAGGCAGAATCGCATACCCATGACGAACAAAAAAGTCAGCGAGCATGACGTCATGCATCACATGGTTTCAGAGTTATGACGTTTTTAAGCATGAACCTTTAAAACCGAGCTCCTCCCTCATTTTTGATCCAATCGAGGGGAAACTTCACAGATCTGTTCAGCATGTCAGTCTACTAAAATGTCCTTTTGGAATTTTCGATAGGGCACGTGGTTTGGCAGATATCGTTAATTAAACGAAAATATTTTTTAAAATGGATATCTCTTGAATCGCTAGTACCTCAGACTGTGAGTTAGTAATTATATAATTCACACAGTGCAATACGTGTAGGCCGCTCCACGGAGCGACCTTGCGGGCTTATCAACGAGGCGAGGCATGACACACATGTGTCTCAGCATACCTCGGATCAAGTTTGAAAACCAGCATCAACCGTGCATAAATTTGCATATTCGATCATTTTTGACAAAGTTATGGCACTTTGAACTTTGGTAGGGGACATGTATTGCAGCGCAATACTCAGAATGCTTGTTTAAGATAGTCAGTATTTCCCTAATAACAATGAATGCTCCCTGGGTGAATCCTCTAATCAATATTAGCAGTGGCGGCAGTTCAGCAAGAGATTTGTTATTACTCCACGCACGCAAAGTGAAAAATGTGGTTAAGCAATAGATTCACGTCTGTCCGTCCATCTGTACATCCACGAACATCAGTTTATGATTGAGGAACAACTTAATTTAAATTGAATGTTATATTTTGAACACGAATCGGAAACACAAACCTCGTTTAACAGGACTTTGGTTCTGAATTTGACCCGATCGCACATGCACAGAGAGGAGTGAGATGATTGTTTTACTGTATGCCTGCTCAGCCGTAAAACAAAATTGAAAATCATTGAAAAAAGGAAACTTACTGTTTTTAAAGACGTCATAAAGGACACAAACTACAGGCACAAAGAAGAAATATGACGTGTGACATAAAGGTGGTGTAATAGCCACTGCGTCAATGGCAGTAAACCTCTGGAATAAATTATTTTGTACGACCTTTACAATCTTTATTTTATTTAAATTACATTATATTCTTGAATACTGCAGAACACAAATTGCCTTGCTGCCGCTTCCCAAAGCCTCCAGTTTTTCAGTACTTGATCATCTTAAATAAGGTCTTCTTTAGGTAGTAGGTTGAAATTCCATCTCTTACAATTCTTCCTTCCTACATTCCCTAAACTCACCTGCATTCCACCCCTCCTCCAACGTTTTCAAACGGATCTCTGACTCGAAAATCACAAGAAACTCATTTTGCAATAAATGTTCATTTCCATGAATCGTCCAACACTTTCTAAAATCCAAAGTCACCCCTCCCCTCCTAATCCCCCCCATTACCCATCCCTTTCAAATCTCCCCCCTTGCCACTTCCCATCTAAACTCCCTCCTCGCCCCTCTTTTCCTGATCTCCCCCCTCACCCTCCCCTCCTAAACTCCCCCCTCACCCCTCCCCTCCTAAACTCCCCCCTCACCCCTCTCCTCTTAAACTCCCCCCTCCCCTCTTAATCTCCCTCATCACCCATCCCTTTCAAATCTCCTCCCTTGCGTCTTCCCTCCTAAATTCCCCCTCACCCCTCCCTTCCTAAACTCCTCCATTGCCCCTCCCCTCCTAAACTCCCCCCTCACCCTCCCCTCCTAAACACCCCCCTCGCCCCTCTCCTCCTAAACTCCACCCTCACCCTCCCATCCTAATCTCCCCCATCACCCATCCCTTTCAAATCTCCCCCCTTGCTCCTTCCCTCCTAAACTCCCCCTCACCCCTCCCCTCCTAAACTCCCCTCTCGCTCCTGCCCTCCTAAACTCCCCCTCCCCTCCCAAACTCCCCCCCACCCCTCCCCTCCCAAACTCCCCCCCGCACCGCTCCCCTTCTATTCTCCCCATCCTCCTTTTTTCTCCAATTCTCCCCTCTCACTCCTCCTCCTCAAAGCGTCCTCCAAGCTTCTTCTCCCTTCCAACTCTCACCTCCATCTCCCCCAACCTTCCTCCTCGCTCTGCCACTCTCAAACAACACCTCACTGTGCCTCGCCCAATCACCATCAAACCTTTTATCCCCCTCATCCTTCCCTTTCTCCTAACTCTTCTGCAATCTCCGACACACTATCAACAGCTCTCCCTACCTCCCCCTCTCACCCCTCATCTTACCCTACCCACCCACCCCCCCCCTACTGTTCTGTATCCAATGCTCCCCCTTCCTCTTCATTCATGGTATAGACCTCAAACATCCGGGGCCTTCGCTCAAACTTGACTGATCTCTCCATATAGTACAGCGGATAAGCTCTCATATTTTAACAAATTGTGCATTTTTTGAGAAAAGCATGAAATTTCTAACATAGTTAGTGCATACCATAAGGTTTATTTTCAGATGTGGAGGGAAGTCAGATTTGACCTCCGAGGACCGTGAGAGGTCAAACCCAAAATGGCCGCCAGTCCACCGGGTCTAATGTTCAAACGCGCTTAATTTTGGAACCAAATAGTGTAGAAAAACATTATAGGTGTCATTTACAACTAATTCCAAGCAATCAACACGAATGATGAGGATCCACATACTGGTCTCACTTCACCAAGGGATCTGGAATCTTGGAATTCCCTCCTAAGAGCTATTGATGGCACAGACAAGACAGCTTGACATGTGAGAGGTTCTGAAGCATCCCTTGGGTCATTTTGATGTCATTTCCAAGCAATGATGCTTTCAATGAACTCCTAGGCATGCCAAGTGAGGTCAGTGAAGGCTCAATGTTACTGCTGGAGCGATTTGTCGTGCTGATGTACGACTGAACCAGTGAGAGCACAGAAGTGAATGATGCCAGGAAACAGCTCTTCACACAGAAGTGTAGAACTTTAGAGAACATTCCTCCAACCTAGGCAGCACGCAAGCAGCACATCAAGCGCACTTGCTACCAGGCCAACTGTTGGAACCAGGCATTGGTCATGGATCCAGAGATGCCAGACCCATCTGACTGGGGCTGGACAAAGGAGACAATTAGGTGGCAGCCTCTTTGGACCACTCTCCCTGAAGCATCAAAATCGTGCCATGAATTGATCCACTGTGGCTGCAAGAAAGGGTGCACTGGACGCTGCAAGTGTGCCAAAGCTGCATTCAAGTGCACTGCACTGTGCTTCTGTTCTCGAGACTTAGATTTTGATCATTACCAATTTTCATCATTGCACTTGATTTAATGTAAGCTTTTGTGGACATACTTGGTTAACTACAGTTATTTTTTCAGAGGTTATTGCATCATTCCTTGCAGTGTAAACACTTTTTTTCATCATTTCTGGTTTTTGGGTGTTCTGTACCTATCCCTGTACCTGAAAAAATAAAGTTGTAAAAGTTCAAATGAACTTTATCCAATAGCAGTTCCAACTGCAGCATCATAAAAATAGATATTTAACGTAATTTGACTTTGACCTTGACCTAAATGCATGTCCTTGAGTTCTGGCGATCTCAAAAGTATCACCAAATGAATGGGCATCCCCAATTTAGTTGGAAATGACACCTAAAATGTTTTTCTACAGTTTGGTTCCAAAATTAAGTGCGTTTGAACATTTGACCCAGTGGACTGGCGGCCATATTTGGATTTGACCTCTCACGGTCCTCAGAGGTCATATCTGACTTCCCTCCACATCTGAAAATAAACCTTATGGTATGCACTAACTATGTTTAAAATTTCATGCTTTTCTCATAAAATGCACAATTTTTGTGTTTATCTGCTGCACTAATACAGATTGCTTCTGACAAACCAGCCTTGATCTGCTAAACAGAACCAGCCTCTTGATCTTTCCTCCTTTATGATGTCTCCGATTCCTTAATATCTCTCCCTGGTTACTCCCTCCTCTGGTATGACAGACCTGAGCCTCGTCCTGGAGGTGGGGTTGCTATCTTTATCAAAAACTCTCTTCCTCACTCTCCCTGCACTGCCCTCTCTCCACCTCACCCCCAAGAGTACCTATGGCTACGGCTTCACCTTCGCTCCCACTTTTTGTTCAAATGTGTGTTGTACCGTCCACTAAACAGTGATGACTCCATCGACATCTCGCTGTCTGATAACATGGACCAACTTCTATCTACTCATCCCAACTCTCTCTTCCTCATATGTGGTGATTTCAATTGTCACCATGCCAGTTGGCTGGGTGTGGGTACCTCTCTCACCAGCCATGGCTCCTCAGCAAAGGACTTCTGCGACTCATTGGGACTGACACAATCTGTCAATTTCCCGACCCGGATCTCAGTCAACGGAGCATCTTCTCTTCTAGACTTGGTTATGACTAACTTCCCTGCAAATGTCTGCTGCTCTTCTTCTGCTCCAATCGGTTCATCTGATCATGTGCTTGTTAAAGTGGACATCTCTCTGGCCATTCTCAGAGAGCCTACTCAGCGTCGACGAGTCTGGCATTTCTCTCAGGCCAACTGGCACGGTCTTCAAGCAGCCATGAATCATCTGGACTGGTCTCCCATCTCGCCTGCCTCTGACATCAACGCATCCTGGGAATTCTTCCAGAGCAAACTGCTCTCTCTCATGCACAGATTTATCCCATGTCGTCTTCAGTTGTCATAACCTTCCTCCCGTCCATTGTACATGGAATCTTGTGCTGAGGCAGTTGCCCTGAAACAACTTTCCTTCGCCTCCTGGAAGGCAAATCCAACGGAAGGAAATCTCATTTCCTTTCACAAAGCCTGGAAAAGTGTGTGTCCACCCTCAGGAGAGCCAGGAAACAATATCTCTCCACACTCAAGAATGAGCTCTCAAACCTGTCTCCCTCTTCCAAATCCTGGTGGCTTCTGGTCAAATCTGTTTATGGTGTTTGTTCTCCCTCCATCCCCTCCCTTACCTCAAATGGGTACACAGCTGACTCCACATGTGAAAAAGCTGAATGCCTCAACTCTGTGTTTGCCTCAAAATCTTGTGTCCCAAACCCATCCCTCTCTGTACCCACCGTACCCAGTCGTACCCAGCTGCTCCTGGACTCTGTGTCCTTCTCTCCTGACAAGGTGGAGAAGTTTGTGTCAATCCTTGGCGATGATTCTGCAACTGGACCAGACGGCATCAGCCCACGGCCACGGGTCCTAAAATCCTGCTCTGCCGCTCTTTCACACCCTCTCTCTGTTCTCTTCACCCTCTCTTTTGCTCAAGGTCATCTACCATCAGCTTGGAAATCAGCAAACATTACAGCTTTACACAGAAAAGGTGCAAAAACAGATCCTTGCAACTACAGACCAATCAGCCTGCTCCCAATTATCAGCAAAGTCATGGAATCCATCATTGCTTCAGATATCAAATCTTTTCTCTTCTCCAATGGCTTGATCTCTGATCGTCAATTTGGTTTCAGACCAGGTCACTCTACTATGGACATGCTGCTTCTTCTGTCTCAACAATGGATGGAGGTCCTCAATGACAAACAGGAAATTAGAGCTGTCTCCCTTGACATATCACGTGCCTTCGATACGTTCTGGCACCCCTCTCTGTTCACCAAACTCTCCTCCTATGGTATCCATGGAAATCTCCTCGCATGGCTTGCGGACTTCCTCCCTGGTTGTCGTCAACGTATGGTCCTGAATGTGTTTATCTCCTCTCTCCTTCCTGTTCAGCCTGGAGTTCCCCAAGGCAGTGTTCTGGGCCCTGTGCTTTTTCTGGTCTTCATCAATGATCTCTCTGACTCTCTGGAAAATTATCTCTGTCTCTTTGCTGATGACTCCACTCTCTGCCGCTCCATTCCTCATCCCTCAGATCGGCAGTCTGCAGCCTCCTCACTCTCTGCAGACCTGGACAAAATCACAAACTGGTCAAACAAGTGTAACATGTCTTTCAATCCTGACAAATCTCACACTCTCAATATGTCTCTCCGAAAAGACCGACTGGACAACCCTCCAATCTACTTTCTCAACAATCCTCTTCAAGAAGTTCTGTCACTCAAGCTTTTTGGTCTCACTATCTGCCATGATCTTTCCTGGAAAAACCACATTTCCAAGCTGGCCTCCAAAGCCAGTCACCGCCTAGGTATCCTCCATCGTGTGAAGTCCTTTCTTGGCACACCTGAGCTCCTCACCACATACAAGGCTTTTATCCGCAGCTCAATGGAATACTGTTCACCCCTCTGGGCCGGTGCTCCTGCCTCACACCTAGCACGGCTTCACGCTGTTGAAACCAAAGCTTTCAGAGTCATTGGAATCTCCCGCGATGAAGCCAACTCCGAGGGCCTTTCGCTCACCCACCACAGGCATGTAGGTGGTCTTTCTATGTTCTACCGACTCCTATCCGGCCTTGCTCCCCCAGCTGTATCTGTGTTCTGTCCCCCAAATATTCCTACATGTCACACAAGATCTGCCAGTAACCCTCTTCTGGTGAAATTGCCAAAATCTCTCTCTCTCTCTCTCTGCTCACCTTCACTTACTCACTTCACTCACTCACTTCTCACTCACTCACTCACTCACTCACTTCACTTCATCAAGACTCTCTGCTCACCTTCACTCCTTCATTCCTCTTTTCTCCCACCTCTGGAACAAACTCCCTCACTCTCTTCAATCCCACTCCTCCCTCCAGGTCTTTAAAACAGCTGTTCACCACCATCTCTTGTCTCCCCCCATCCAAAACCTTGATCTCTTCTACCTCCGTTAATTCACCACAGATCCACTTTTTTTTAAATACCGACTTCTTTCTTTCCTGGAAGTTCAAGCAGTGTCCATGTGTTTTATACATTCCACCCACCCCCACCTTCCCATGCCCCCTCCCCCCAATCCCTCTCCCTCCCACAGATTCTTACATTGTCCCTGTTCTCTGCTGTTGTACTTGTGTGCTTCCCTCTCTCTCCCCATCGTGTCTCCCTTTATTATATGTTTTGTGTGTCCGTTTTTTTTTGATGTGATCGTACGTTTTCTGGATCGTGCGATTGGTGGCAATTTGGCCGAGGTACGACCAATCGGCAATGTTTGCTACGATCTCCATTTGCGATCGCATACTGCGATTGCTCTTCAGACTGGCGGTAGGTCATCGTACGATTGGTGGTACGCGTGGTCGTGCGATCACCAACGATTGGAGAAGATCGATCGCAAGATCAATCGTAGGTAATCGTGTGACTAGTGGTGGCGATCAGCGACCGATCGTACAATCAATCGTGGCGACCTGCGACCACTCGCACGATCGATCGCAGCCAATCACAGCCAGTCGCAGCCAGTCGTGAGATGGGTCGCTCAATCAGATCTAAAGGCTCGCGATCGTGCGTCAGCATCAGTAGTCACCTACCTCTCAAGGAGTACACTTCGTCGAACTTTTCAACTGAAACTATAATTAGCTATGCCTCCCAAGAAGGGAGCTGTGGCCTGGCAGCTTAGTTCTGCACATTACGTTATTGTGTTAAAGATTTTACTTTGACAAATAACTTTGTTTGTGTATACATGTATTGATTTAATTTGTATTTAAAATAATAATTTTTTCCATTGTATTATAAACCAGTCATTTATTACTCAGACCATACACACACAATAAAGACAACTAATTATTACTTTTTCTCCTGACATACCATGAAATAGTATGTTTGTTGTACAAGTTCATTGCAAAATAGATATGCAAAAATAGATCATACACATAGCATATAATATATGATAAACATATCTCAATTTTTTTTTCAAAATTCCAACATTCACACAACAGTTCCTAGATCATGTTATACTGCCATGGGACACTGCCGACGTTGTTGTAGTAGTGCTTGAGGTAAACGCGCACAGCCTTGGCGAGCTAAAGACTGCGAGCTGCGAGCTAAATACTGGTGGTACCACCAATCGTAAGGTCGTGCAACCAGTCGGGACAGGTCGTGACTGGTCGCACTACCGATCGTGAGGTCGTATGACAGGTGGCACCACTAATCATCAGGTGGCAGGACCAGTAGCACGACCAATCGTGCGACTACTTGACCCGCGACCATGCACGGCTGGTGGTGCGTCCATGCGCGACTGGTGGTATGACCATGTAAGATCTGTCTGTGACCTCTTACGATTTGGAATCGCAGGTCAGAAGTTTTGAACATGACCATCGACCTTGCTGCGACTGATTTTGCTCTGGCGATCACCCACGACCTCTGCGACCAGTCGCGCGCTCTTTCTATGATTTGCCCGCGATTCCAACATTTTTTGGTCGCAGCTAGGTCATAACCTGGTCGGAGGCCCGGTGTGACTGGGACCTTAGCTCTTACACGAGCCTCGATCTTGCATCCAAAAAACAAAAAAAACAAAAAAAAAAACACAGCAACTGCCCAGGTGGTACTACTATCCTAACATAGGAGCGTTCTACCTTTGGACGTGGGCCAATCTCCAACTGATGCATGTGATTCATGTGTCATAGGCAGGGTGATTCATGTGCCATAGGCAGGGTGATTCATGTGTCAGAGGCAATGTGATTCATGTGCCATAGGCAATGTGATTCATGTGCCATAGGCAGGGTGATTCATGTGCCATAGGCAGGGTGATTCATGTGCCAAAGGCAGGGTGATTCATGTGCCATTGGCAGGGTGATTCATGTGCCATTGGCAGCGTGATTCATGTGTCATAGGCAGGGTGATTCATGTGTCATAGGCAGGGTGATTCATGTGCCATAGGCAGGGTGATTCATGTATCATAGGCAGGATGATTCATGTGCCATAGGCAGGGTGATTCATGTATCATAGGCAGGTGATTCATATGCCATTGGCAGGGTGATTCATGTGCCATAGGCAGGGTGATTCATGTGCCATTGGCAGGGTGATTCATGTGCCACAGGCAGGGTGATTCATGTGCCATTGGCAGGGTGATTCATGTGCCATAAGCAGGGTGATTCATGTATCATAGGCAGGATGATTCATGTGCCATAGGTAGGTGATTCATATGCCATCGGCAGGGTGATTCATGTGCCATAGGCAGGGTCATTCATGTGCCATAGGCAGGGTGATTCATGGATCATAGGCAGGATGATTCATGTGTCATAGGCAGGGTGATTCATGTGTCATAGGCAGGGTGATTCATGTGTCATCGGCAGGGTGATTCATGTGCCATCGGCAGGGTGATTCATGTGCCATAGGCAGGGTGATTCATGTGCCATAGGCAGGGTGATTCATGTATCATAGGCAGGATGATTCATGTGTCATAGGCAGGGTGATTCATGTGCCATAGGCAGGATGATTCATGTGCCATAGGCAGGGTGATTCATGTGTCATAGGCAGGGTGATTCATGTGCCATAGGCAGGATGATTCATGTGCCATCGGCAGGGTGATTCATGTGCCATAGGCAGGGTGATTCATGTGCCATCGGCAGGGTCATTCATGTGCCATAGGCAGGGTGATTCATGTGCCATCGGCAGGGTGATTCATGTGCCATCGGCAGGGTGATTCATGTGTCATAGGCAGGGTGATTCATGTGCCATAGGCAGGGTGATTCATGTGCCATTGGCAGGGTGATTCATGTGCCACAGGCAGGGTGATTCATGTGCCATTGGCAGGGTGATTCATGTGCCATAGGCAGGGTGATTCATGTATCATAGGCAGGATGATTCATGTGCCATAGGTAGGTGATTCATATGCCATCGGCAGGGTGATTCATGTGCCATAGGCAGGGTGATTCATGTGCCATAGGCAGGTTGATTCATGTATCATAGGCAGGATGATTCATGTGCCATAGGCAGGGTGATTCATGTATCATAGGCAGGTGATTCATATGCCATTGGCAGGGTGATTCATGTGCCATAGGCAGGGTGATTCATGTGCCACAGGCAGGGTGATTCATGTGCCATTGGCAGGGTGATTCATGTGCCATAGGCAGGGTGATTCATGTATCATAGGCAGGATGATTCATGTGCCATAGGTAGGTGATTCATATGCCATCGGCAGGGTGATTCATGTGCCATAGGCAGGGTGATTCATGTGCCATAGGCAGGGTGATTCATGTATCATAGGCAGGATGATTCATGTGTCATAGGCAGGGTGATTCATGTGTCATAGGCAGGGTGATTCATGTGCCATAGGCAGGGTGATTCATGTGCCATAGGCAGGGTGATTCATGTGCCATTGGCAGGGTGATTCATGTGCCACAGGCAGGGTGATTCATGTGCCATTGGCAGGGTGATTCATGTGCCATAGGCAGGGTGATTCATGTATCATAGGCAGGAAGATTCATGTGCCATAGGTAGGTGATTCATATGCCATCGGCAGGGTGATTCATGTGCCATAGGCAGGATGATTCATGTGCCATAGGCAGGGTGATTCATGTATCATAGGCAGGATGATTCATGTGCCAAAGGCAGGGTGATTCATGTATCATAGGCAGGTGATCCATATGCCATTGGCAGGGTGATTCATGTGCCATAGGCAGGGTGATTCATGTGCCATTGGCAGGGTGATTCATGTGCCACAGGCAGGGTGATTCATGTGCCATGGGCAGGGTGATTCATGTGCCATAGGCAGGGTGATTCATGTATCATAGGCAGGATGATTCATGTGCCATAGGTAGGTGATTCATATGCCATCGGCAGGGTGATTCATGTGCCATAGGCAGGGTGATTCATGTGCCATAGACAGGGTGATTCATGTGCCATTGGCAGGGTGATTCATGTGCCACAGGCAGGGTGATTCATGTGCCATTGGCAGGGTGATTCATGTGCCATAGGCAGGGTGATTCATGTATCATAGGCAGGATGATTCATGTGCCATAGGTAGGTGATTCATATGCCATCGGCAGGGTGATTCATGTGCCATAGGCAGGGTGATTCATGTGCCATAGGCAGGGTGATTCATGTATCATAGGCAGGATGATTCATGTGCCATAGGCAGGGTGATTCATGTATCATAGGCATGTGATTCATATGCCATTGGCAGGGTGATTCATGTGCCATTGGCAGGGTGATTCATGTGCCACAGGCAGGGTGATTCATGTGCCATTGGCAGGGTGATTCATGTGCCATAGGCAGGGTGATTCATGTATCATAGGCAGGATGATTCATGTGCCATAGGTAGGTGATTCATATGCCATCGGCAGGGTGATTCATGTATCATAGGCAGGATGATTTATGTGTCATAGGCAGGGTGATTCATGTGTCATAGGCAGGGTGATTTATGTGTCATCGGCAGGGTGATTCATGTGCCATCGGCAGGGTGATTCATGTGCCATAGGCAGGGTGATTCATGTGCCATAGGCAGGGTGATTCATGTATCATAGGCAGGATGATTCATGTGTCATAGGCAGGGTGATTCATGTGCCATAGGCAGGATGATTCATGTGCCATCGGCAGGGTGATTCATGTGCCATAGGCAGGGTGATTCATGTGCCATCGGCAGGGTCATTCATGTGCCATAGGCAGGGTGATTCATGTATCATCGGCAGGGTGATTCATGTGTCATAGGCAGGGTGATTCATGTGTCATAGGCAGGGTGATTCATGTGCCATCGGCAGGATGATTCATGTGTCATCGGCAGGGTGATTCATGTGCCATCGGCAGGGTGATTCATGTGTCATCGGCAGGGTGATTCATGTGCCATAGGCTGGGTGATTCATGTATCATAGGCAGGGTGATTCATGTATCATAGGCAGGGTGATTCATGTGTCATAGGCAAGGTGATTCATGTATCATAGGCAGGGTGATTCATGTGCCATCGGCAGGGTGATTCATGTGCCATAGGCAGGGTGATTCATGTGCCATAGGCAGGGTGATTCATGTGCCATAGGCAGGATGATTCATGTGCAATAGGCAGGATGATTCATGTGTCATAGGCAGGGTGATTCATGTGTCATAGGCATGGTGATTCATGTGTCATAGGCAGGGTGATTCATGTGTCATAGGCATGGTGATTCATGTGTCATAGGCAGGGTGATTCATGTGTCATAGGCAGGGTGATTCATGTGTCATAGGCAGGGTGATTCATGTGTCATAGGCAGGGTGATTCATGTGTCATAGGCAGGGTGATTCATGTGTCATAGGCAGGGTGATTCATGTGTCATAGGCAGGGTGATTCATGTGTCATAGGCATGGTGATTCATGTGTCATAGGCAGGGTGATTCATGTGTCATAGGCAGGGTGATTCATGGGTCATAGGCAGGATGATTCATGTGTCATAGGCAGGGTGATTCATGTGCCATATGTCTGTGTCATAGGAGGGGGAGGGGGGAGAAGGGGAGGGGGGGGTAGAAGGAGGGATCCTACTATATTAAATAAGGCAATTCTCCATGTGTATATATATATATATATATATATATATATATATATATATATATATATATATATATATATATATAATATATATATATATATATATATATATATATATATATATATATATATATATATATATATATATATATATGTCACGTGAAAAAGTAAGTACACCCCATGTAAAGTTTTGACTTTTTCAACATATTTCAACATACAGCTATTTGATCTTCATTTCAACAATATTGATAGATAAAGGTGATATAATATAACAAATATCATGAAACATTTACATTTTGTAGTCCATTGTATAATTTAAATAAACATAAATGCAAATTTCTCATATGGAAAAAGTAAGTACACCCCTACATTTATCACTACTTACTTCAAACACCTAAAATTAGAATCAGGTGCTCCAGCTCAGGTGCAAATGATTAGAACATCGTTCGAGAGGATCTTGGAGGAACCTGTCTTATTTAAACCTCAGACATTTAGTTTGGTTTGCTCTTTGTTGTTGAAGTGTGCGGCGTCACCATGCCCATGATCAAAAGAGCTCTCTGAGGCCTTCAGAACGAAGGTTATAGATGCCTACGAGTCTGGGAAGGGATTGAAAAAGTTCTCCAAGCAATTTGAAATCAATCATTCGACTGTCCGGAAGATAATCTACAAGTGGAGAAGATTCCAAACTGCCAACTTGTTCAGGCCAGGCCGCCCCAGCAAGTTCAGCCCGAGAGCAGACCGCAAGATGATGAAAGAAGTCTCTAAGAACCCCAGAATGTCATAACGGGACCTACAGATAGCGCTTGCCACTGTTGATGTCGAAGTGCACGAGTCTACCATTAGAAAGAGGCTGCACAAATTTGATCTACATGGAAGGTATGCCAGGAGGAAACCTTTGCTGCCCAGAAAGAACATCAGGCCAAGACTAAAGTTTGCCAATGAACACCTAGGCAAAGACCAGCACTTCTGGAGCAATGTGCTCTGGACAGATGAGTCAAAGGTAGAGCTATTTGAACACAGTACCAGAAGACATGTTTGGCGAAAACCAAAGACAGCATTTGACCACAAGAACCTGATACCAAATGTAAAGCATGGTGGTGGAAATATTATGGTTTGGGGCAGCTTTGCTGCATCAGGGCCTGGGCAGCTCACCACCATAGAATCCACTATGAATTCTTCATTGTACCAGAGGGTGCTTGAGGATAATGTGAGGCCATCTGTCGGAAAGTTGAAGCTCAACCGAAGGTGGACATTGCAACATGACAATGACCCTAAACATACCAGTAAATCCACCAAGGAATGGCTGAAAAGAAAGAAATGGGGGGTTCTGGAATGGCCAAGTCAAAGCCCAGATCTAAATCTCATCGAGATGTTGTGGGGGGATTTGAAACGAGCTGTGCATGCAATTTTTTTTTTGTTGTTGTTGTGCATGCAAGAAACCCCTCAAACATCGTACAGCTGAAAGAATTCTGCATGGAGGAGGCGGCAAAAATTTCTCCCAGTCCATGTCAGAGACTGGTAGACAGTTATAAGAAACGCCTACTTGAGGTTGTTTCTGCCGAAGGGGGCAATACCACCTATTAGAGCCAAGGGTGTACTTACTTTTTCCACATGCGAAATTTGCATTTAGGTTTATTTAAATTATACAATGGACTACAATATGTAAATGTTTCATATTTGTTATATTACTAGGGCATGCCCGTACTATATATATATCTAAAAGTATATCCCCCCCCTCTATTTACATGCAATGGTTTGGTCCAAAGCGAACGGCTTGCGAGTACGGTGACAATCCCCCCCCTCTATTTACATGAAATGGTTTGGTCCAAAGCGAACGGCTTGCGAGTACGGTGACAATCCCCCCCCCTCTATTTACATGAAATGGTTTGGTCCAAAGCGAACGGCTTGCGAGTACGGTGACAATCCCCCCCCCTCTATTTACATGAAATGGTTTGGTCCAAAGCTAACGGCTTGGCGCTTGCGGAGTTTGGTAAAGAAATCGCCATCGCGTGCACAAATGCGCAGGAAAGCGAATGAATCGCAAATTAGTTTTAATTAGTTTTAAAACATAGTTTAACGCCCGAGCGAGTTTAACGCAATCGCAAATCGCATCGCAAAGCGAAAGAATCGCAAATTAGTTTTAATTAGTTTTAAAACATAGTTTAACGCCAACATAGCGCCAACATAGTTTGCCGACGGGAAATAAATGAATACGCTCTCAAATGTGCCATCCGAGGCAGAGTCTGTTCGCCACGTTCGGCACACGTGATAGCTCGCTGCTCTCTGATTGGTTGAATCGTTTTTTGGACATAGCTCGGTAACTACTTCTGCGATTAATTTAAAACCTTGAAAAGGCACATCCTCGGGTCCCCAGCAATATACCTGGCAAGTTTCAAGTATATCGGACCGGTAGTTGTCGAGAAACAGCGGTCACAGACAAACATACAAACATACAAACAAACATACACACAGAGATTAGTGGAATTATAGATAGACTAGGGCATGCCCGTACTATATATATATAGGACGTGCCCGTAAGTGCGTGATGTTACCGTACAATGAATGTATCGTCCCGACGCCGCAGCTCGGATGGCGCTGCAGTTAATCGGGCCCCCAAATTCCTCATCGACGATAACTAAACAATATATTATATGAATCGCACCGTACATACCTCCTTCTAGATCTTGTTCTTGTCTTGATATACTCACTCAGGCTCACTCTATCACGACTGAGTCCTCCCAGCTCCTCCAAATGGCGCCCGCTCGCCGCTACGTAAGTCCGGAAGTGACGTCCTCATTTGACTGTCCGGAAGGTCGCATATCGCAGGAAAGCGAAAGAATCGCAAATTAGTTTTAATTAGTTTTAAAACATCGTTTAACGCCAACATAGCGCCAACATAGTTTGCCGACGGGAAATAAATGAATACGCTCTCAAATGTGCCATCCGAGGCAGAGTCTGTTCGCCACGTTCGGCACACGTGATAGCTCGCTGCTCTCTGATTGGTTGAATCGTTTTTTGGACATAGCTCGGTAACTACTTCTGCGATTAATTTAAAACCTTGAAAAGGCACATCCTCGGGTCCCCAGCAATATACCTGGCAAGTTTCAAGTATATCGGACCGGTAGTTGTCGAGAAACAGCGGTCACAGACAAACATACATACAAACATACAAACATACAAACATACAAACATACACACAGAGATTGCTGGAATTATAGATAGATATCACCTTTATCTGTCCATATTGTTGAAATGAAGATCAAATAGCTGTATGTTGAAATATGTTGAAAAAGTCAAAACTTCACATGGGGTGTACTTACTTTTTCACGTGACTGTATATGTGTGTGTGTGTGTATATCTGAAAATCAAAGTAAAAAAAACAGGGTGGGGCCTGTCTGCACCAGATTGTGCATACGTATGCGTAGGGTAGTAGCTAGCCAGGGTCAGGTCATGGGCACAAATAACAACCCCTCTCGCCCCCCCCCCCACCCCCCTCCGGTGGTGGATGCTTTCTTACCTAATGCTTCAATACAGCCCGTGAGGGAGGGGATGGAGACAACTTGTAATTTTTGTCTATGTACACTACCGGTCAAAAGTTTTAGAACACCTCAATTTTTCCAGTTTTTTATTGAAATTTACGCAGTTTAATGTCCAGTGAATAACCTGAAATGGGTCAAAGGTAAGCAGTAAACTGCTCGAGGTTAAAAAAAGAAGAAGAAGAAAAAAAAGTTTAGGTTAGCAAAAACGGGGAAATAATGTAAATTGCACAGTTATATTGTAAAAAAAAAAAGGCCTTCTTCAGGGAACAAATAATGGGTTAACAACTTACAGCTGTTCTGCAGCAATGTAAGTAAATTAAGCCTTGGAAGTTGATGCAAACAATTCCTGCAGGTGTCCCAACCTCTGCTAATTACTTGATTACAAACCCCCTGTCTGTATAAAAGCAGTATTGGAACAGACTGTTATTACACCCTCTGAAGCATTATTTGGACAATATTGCACTGCAGGAAGTAGTATATTGGAAACTGGAGGAAACTCTGACAGGAAGAGGTCTGGCAGACCCAAAGCCACAACAGAATCAGAAGACAAGTTTCTGAGAGTCAACAGCTTGCGTGATAGGCGGCTCACAGGACAACAGCTTCAAGCACAGCTTAACACTGGGTCGAAGTAAGCAAGTCTCAGTTTCAACTGTGAAGAGAAGACTTCGAGCTGCAGGTTTGACAGGTCGAGTGGCAGTAAGAAAGCCATTGCTAAGATGGCAAAATAAGAAAAAGAGGCTTGCCTGGGCCATGAAGCACCGCCAGTGGACTACTGAAGACTGGAACAAGGTCTTATGGACCGATGAATCAAAATTTGAAATCTTTGGTTCATCACGCAGGGTTTTTGTAGGCCATCGAGTAGGCGAAAGGATGGTTCCTCAGTGTGTGACACCAACTGTCAAACATGGAGGAGGAAGCGCGATGGTCTGGGGCTCTTTTGCTGGATCCAGAGTCGGCGACTTGCACAGAGTGACTGGCACCCTGAATCAAAAGGGCTACCACAGCATTTTGCAGCGCCATGCATTACCCTCTGGTATACGCCTAGTTGGTCAGGGGTTCATCCCACAGCAAGATAATGACCCGAAACACACCTCCAGGCTATGTCAAAACTACCTTCGAGGAAAAGAACAAGACGGTAGGCTTCAAATCATGGAATGGTCAGCACAGTCTCCAGACTTAAACCCCATCGAGCTGGTTTGGGATGAACTGCACAGAAGGGTGAAAGCAAAGCAACCTATAAGTGCAACACATTTGTGGGAACTTCTGCAACAGTGTTGGGAAGAACTTCCCGAACAATATTTGATTTCCATTGTAGAAAGAATGCCACGAGTGTGTTCGGCGGTTATATCTGCAAAAGGTGGCGACTTTGCGGAGTCAAAAATTTAAATTATATTTTGTGAAACAGAATGATTCTATGATTTCTTTTTTTTATCTCCAATTGTTTATTTGTTCTATGCTTAATTTCAGAGTACATCGGGATATTAAACTGCGTAAATTTCAATAAAAAACTGGAAAAATTGAGGTGTTCTAAAACTTTTGACCGGTCGTGTACGTGCCACACACAGTACAAGAGTGGTTTATGAGCCCCGCTAAACCGGATATTGGCTTAACGGTTATGACAGCTGGGTTAAGATATTAGGTTCTTGACTTTTAGCCTGTCTTGCCATTGAAATAACACCAGGTGGGTTGACTGAGCTCGTCATCCTTCTGAGATCGGCAAAATGATCACCAGCGGCACTGCATCTGCGGCACAGCCACACTTCCATAAATGATGTAACCAACAGGCACAGGCTGCATACGAAACAACAACAACTGACCTCTGCTGCAGACAGGGCACTTATTAGCCACAACAATATATATTTACCACAACCCGCCCATCCTGGTCCCCCCAGGTTGCTCTCTAATGGAGTGGCTGTTTCCCACGACATTAAACGAAGAGGAAGATGGAGGTGAGGTTACTTCCTAAAATTTAGACGAGGTCTAATTATCACACCAATTTGTCCTTTGTCAACAGGAAAAAAACATTTTCATTAACTAAACAAGTATCCTTTCATTAAATAATTATTTCCACAAGTATCTTTCTAGTGTAGCAGCATAGCAAACCTGTTGTGCATTTTGTGATACAAGCACCAAATTTGGCACAAATGTACATTAATATGTTGCGAACATTTTCAGATATTGGGCCACTTGAAATTCCGTAATTTTTTTTTTCAAATTTTTTCAAATTTCGTAATTTCAAATTTTTCGGGTGACACCGTCACAATTTCGGTCTTCGAGGCCGGCCGATATAGTGGGGCGGCTTAGCCCAAATATTCAAAAGAATTGTGCATTTTGTGATACAAGCACCAAATTTGGCACAAATGTACATTAATATGTTGCGAACATTGTGTGGTCAGCAATGAAGACGAGAGTCTGAATTACATGTATGCAAAAGACCTTGTGAACCAGTGAAGCAAATACACGGGTAAGCATGAATTAAATCTAGGGCATGATATAATTTCCATGATGTTTACCTCTACACTCAATGGTGGAAGGAGGTAATGTTTTGATCCCAGCTTGTCTGTATGTCTGTTTGTCTGTTAGTCCACAAAATTCCAGACAAAGCTTGTAGTAGTGGTAGTTGTAGTGGTAGTGGTGATAACAGAAATTGTTATATAGAACTGAACTTATATTATTATTATATGCAGAAAATAACTTCATTTCTATATGCCCTGCAGTGGACAGGTTAATTGGTTTATGCACTGAAGGGGTCACCCTGGTGTGCACTGCTGTGTTCTGCCTCACTGAGTTGTTCAGGTATGATGTACTCAGCACAAGCTTCCGGTCGGCCCGGAGGTGGGGGTGCGGGGCCTGTCACGGAACGTCAAAACAAACGGCCTGCCGGGGCCGCCCAAAAGTAGGGCGTGAGGGGCGCGTCCACTAATGGAACGCCTCTCGCTTCCCAGATCGAGGGCCACGTGGTCAGGAGAACCTCGTCCCTTCCGGTCACACTTTGCCTATCGGCCGGCCTCGAAGACCGAAATTGTGACGGTGTCACCCGAAAAATTTGAAATTACGAAATTTGAAAAAATTTGAAAAAAAAAATTACGGAATTTCAAGTGGCCCAATATCTGAAAATGTTCGCAACATATTAATGTACATTTGTGCCAAATTTGGTGCTTGTTTCACAAAATACACAATTCTTTTGAATATTTGGGCTAAGCCGCCCCACTATTCCAGGAATTATATGGTTAGAATCCCCCAATTATTGCTACATGAACTGCACTCAGCATGATCTGGAATTCTAAATAGGGGTTTGTTTGTGACTTTATGGCACATTTAGTGGGTTATGGATCTTTGGAGTTTTGAAATATGTTTCAATAGTTTGTAATCCGAGACGTTTTCTTGTCATTTGATCTCATCTCTAGAGTTCGTTTGAAGGAAATCTTCAATGGAGTTGCTGCAGAATGAGGGACGAGGTGCGCGTCTGTTTGCGCGGCGCCGGGAGCGTACCTCCCGGCTGGAAGCTTTAATCGAAAGGCAGGCACCACCTGTGGCTGGCAAAGGTGCAACAGATGGCAGGGCCGTTCCGCCCCTGCCCACTGGATGTCCTGAGATGAGTGAAAAGGTCGGGGTGGATCTCCAGTGGGGGGCGTGGCCCACACGAGTCACGCCTCCTGTAGGCGTGGCTGCAAAGTTACGGTCTACCTCTTCCAAGAAGGTGCCACTTAAATCTGGAAAAGGTGATGTCTGCAATACAGTGTCGATACCATGTACAATTCATACGCTATCTCAGTTTAGTATCACAATGTAGTCGCAAGACAAAAATAAACTGTCAGTATCAACCATTATTACATTGTATAATCTGTATTGATAATATATCCACTTCGCATTTAACCGTCATCCTCTTTCTTCCTCACTCCTCTTTTCCTTGTATTTGCTTACTCTGCTTCCCCCACCCCCCTCTTCCTCAACCTCCTAAACCATAATATTTATTATTTTTCATTGCATCATTTTTACTCCCATAGTCCCCCGAAAACCATTATCTTCACTTAACCGCTCTGCCCGTCCCTTCACACCCATTTCCCTGCCACAGGCGAGGTCTCCCACTATTCCCCTGACAATTCCTTTCGTTCAGGGTTCAACAAATGCAATGGCACCACCTTTCCCTCCTCTGGCTTCTCCCCTGGCTTCTCCCTATACAATGCCACCACCTTTCTCCTCCACCACTTTTCCTCCTCTGGCTTCACCTACTACTGCATACTCCTTCCCCCAGAGTGGCTCTTCCGCTACCCCTCCACCACGCTCTGGGCTTCTAGACTCTGCAAGAGGGAGACACAACCAGCATCTGCCAATGTTTACCTTTCAAGGTTGGACCACTTGCAAAACAAAACACCTTTGGGAACAGTATCAAATATATCTTTGGGAGAGATCATTTATCGCATGCAGTCTCACACAAATAAAAATAAACAATTGACAACACCACTTTATCTCGAATGCATAGATAGTGCCTTCAGAAAGTATTCACACCCTCCCCCTCCACCCCCGACTTTTTCACATTTTATTGCGTTACAGCCTGAATTTATAATGGATTAAAATGAGATTTTTTTGTTTGTCACTGATCTGCACAAAATACCCATAAATGTCAAGTGGGATTTATTTTTTGAGAAATATTTACAAAATAATTAAAAATGAAAAACCAAAATGTCTTGAGTTTATATGTATTCAACCCCTATGCTATGACACTCCAAATTGAGCTCAGGCACATATTAATATCAGCCAGTGAGTGAGTGGTTAGAATGAGCTTTATATATATTGTTCGTTTTAAAATAACAGAATACTGTTCTGTTTGATGAACCAATCGATTAGAAAAAGGCTTTCAAATGTATCTGTTCACAACCACGAAATACCGTCAATACATCAATCCGGGAGTGGCACCGATCAAGCACGACAAACACTTATTGTGCGCAATGACGTCATTAATTAATTATTTTATAATCGGAATCAGTATTATAATCGGTAGATTATTAATTTTTTTTCTCATCGGCTATCGGTTATAGTTAAATTTCCTAATCGCCACAGCACTAATATAATATATATATATTCAGTATCTGTAATTTGGTGCTCGAACCTAATGAGCGAACGTCATAACGTCATCACCACGCATGTCCTCATTACCTGCCAAGCTCCGGAGGAGCCATCCAGCAGTGCGTCATTATGGATGTTAATTTTGATAGTGTCACAAGTGTATGCAAAACCCACAGTTACCGACCTGGTTTCACCCTTGTTGGGGCTTCATCAGGGCAACGCTGTGTGTGTGTGTGTGTGTGTGTGTGTGTGTGTGTGTGTGTGTGTGTGTGTGTGAAGAATCAGCTCTTCGTTTGCAAAAGAAGTCCACAAATAGCCTGAAAAATGGCGCAGCTTTATTAATAACCAACTTATACAGATCCGGAGGAGGCCAAGACATCTATAGCAAGAGCCAGTCTCATGCCACGTCAAGCCTTCCTGAAAACACATTGATTCCCAGTCCATTTATATAGGGACACGTTTTATCAGGAAATCTCCGAGGGAACAAACAACACTGGGAGAGGTTCCTCCCACCGTTATCATTCGGGGGAGTCAGCCCGTCCTTATCATTTGGACCAAATGTTTCTCTGGGCTCCGAGAAAACAGAAATGTAACTCACAATGAGGAGAGTGTATGCTTAGCCAAACAAACCCATATATTTTATGGGTTTGTGTACATGAGTAATCCAAAGCATGTTTATACAGAGTCATGCGTTGCTGAGATTAAAACAAAATATATATGGTTAACGATCATGTCATTCTACTAGCATTACGCAAAAACAAGCGCATGTGGGCGTGGTTTTACGACCAGCCTCGAAAAAAGCACACGTATACAATTTGTTCAGCATGACCTCATTTTAAGCCTTTCCTCATCCAAAACTAAAACGAAGCAAAAACCCTTTATTTACTTTATGAAATAGCATTTTTAGACATCATATAAATCATAACACATTAGCACCCAACGTCTATAACTGAACTTTAGGCAATAACAAATCTACTACTTGACATTCCTTCCTCTTGTCTCGTCGAGACAAAGTATCTTAAGAGACAACGTGCCACATCGGGCTTTATTGAAAAATAATTGCGTAATGCGGGTATTAAAAAAATAATTGTGTAATGCGGGTATCTCCCAAGGGCATATCGTGCGCCCAAAGCGCCTCGCCCGTGCATTTGGCGAACGTGTCGTGTGGTGCGTGCTCGGAGCCTGAGGGCTCAGAACATGAAAGTTCATTAACGTTTCGGATCCACAACGAAGACGTCTGGTCCAGATGAGGTTCTGCTCCGCCAGAGGGTGCATCACTTCCCCTGCGGAACTGGCTCCCCCCACCCTTTGCAGACGCAGTCCTTGCAGATCTTCGAAGTTAATCAACGGTCATGCCCATGAGGTCCCTCACGTGTTGCTGTTCTGGGGAATACAAAATGTCGTCAGTATCTTGTGTCTCAATTTCCTGGTCAGGGTACAGAGCGTAAAAATCCGAATCCGAATCACTTGAAGCAAAGAGATCCGCAACATGTGGATCAAAGAGATCCGAAACATTTGGATCAAAGAGATCCGAAACATTTGAAGAAAAGAGAGGGGCTTCCTTTATGTCAAAGTCTCCCTTGGGCGCCTGGTCGGCTTGCGGGTCTAGGATATCCACGTCGGGTCCCTCGACCGCCAGACCCAGTGTCGCAATCAGATCCATAGTTGGGTCAGAAGGGGGCGTGCAGCTGTCAGCTTGTAATACATAAGCAGCGTTAGCCAGTACACGCAAGGGGTTTATAGCACAAGTATCACAGTCATCACATACACCGTTACAGGCAGCAGCCAGTTCCCACATGGGATCCACACAAGTATCACAGTCGTCACAAAATTCAATACAATTTTCTGGAGCGCTGGTCGCAACTGCCTTGTTGAAGGACCCGTTCAGGTCGACGGCCTCTGTGGTCAGAACCATAGTCGTTGTCGGCGGCTTTTTCACTTTCCATCCTGTAAAATACTTTCTCATACAGAGGAGGACTAGAGATTTCATTAGTGCCCCCCAAATTACTACCCCGATTATCACAGCCAGTGCGGTCAATAACCACTTCACTATGGTGCCCGTCCATCCCTGGAACCAGTCAGTGAGCCAGCTAAATGTATAAGAATTTTCGCGCGCGATCCGATCGATCGTCAGGGCGTGGCTAGTTTCCCTTAGTCTCACTTCTGCATCACCATTGTACGCATGTGAATTACCGTGTCCAATAGTATGTCATGAGCCGTAGCGGTGTCGTTTGCCACCTTTTCTAGGGCCAAAGCCAATTTATCTATCCGGAAACTATCCATGACTGTGCCCGCTCCTGGGAAGAAGAAACCAAACACCTTTTCCCATAGACTCCCGTGTAGTTTAGTGGTTCCATCTTCGTTCATGACTGACCTCTTATAACGCCTGTCCAAGGACTTTGGGTCTCGCTCATCCAGTATCTCAACGTCAGGAAGAACTGAACCCAGATAACATGTGCCCCCCCAATTATTTGGTAAATAGGGGTAAGCCTTGTCGCCGCATATAAACATTGTCCCATGGGGTGGGACCAGGTGGGTGGATAAGCACTGGAGTCCCTTTACCACCCCATTAATCCTACTAACCCCCCCTAGAGAATGTTATAGCCGTTATGTTGTGGTTGCGTTTATCTTGCAGTACTATTCGTAATGTAATCCCCGAGCTCCCTTGTCCCAGCTTCCCGGGGAGAGTGTAGGCGCATTCTGATTCTCCCATACGCAAGTGGCCGGAACCCTGGAGGCAGACCCTCCCTTTCTGTGGTTTGACCCAGACGGGGGCAGGCCTCTCGGCCACATGGGCAATCATTGACGGGCGATAATTAAATTGTCGATTGCAACTCTTGCCGTTGTCAACCCCTTCTCTTTCCAGCGTGGTGACTAAACATGGGGGATCGATAGGTTGTGAGCAGAGGTCATTGAGGGACAGAGGTAGCACTATCATGTGTATTCCTGTGGTGCCTGCTTGGGGAAAGTGCATGCACGACCAGCAGTGTGTCCTATTTTGAATTGTTGCCACTTCCCTGGCCACTTTCCAATATGTGTTTTCACCCTTCTTTGGGGCCTTATTCTGGGGTTGTGGCGTGAGTATGTATTCGATGCATCGTATGTAGTTCTTTTCGCCACCGGCCGCGCCAGGGGTCCAGACGCTGCACCGGACCTGCATAGTCATGCCTTTCTCTAGGCGCGTGCGTGTTTGAAGCTTAAAATCAGGGGTTCCCCATTTGTATCCTGGTTGGGCCAAGGTCTTAATGCTAGCTTGCCCGTCTTCCCGGAACTCTCGTTGCTTTTGTAGTATCATGCCAACGCGTCCAGGCCCTGCCGACAGTGCTAGCCAATTTATGTTCACCCAATTTGTGTGCAGGGCTTTCTGTTCGAAACATGGTAGTGATACTCTTTGTCCCCATGTTACGGTGAGGTGTCGGGTTTCGTTTTTGCATCTATTGGAATCGGAGTTTCCCCTAGCTGCTGTCGCTATCAATAGTATTGTACCTATGATTAGGCCCATCCTTACTGTGTTCTGGGGGTGTGGTGTCTGGTGCTTGTATGGCCAACTTACAGTGCGTGGCGTGGATCCACGAAGTCTTGCCCTCGCAAAAGACTGCCGTTGGTGTAGTCAGCAACACCTGGACTGGTCCCTTCCACCTTGGTTCCAAGGCGTTCTTGCAGGTGAAGTGCTCCACGAACACCTGGTCTTTTTTTCTCTGGTGGAACACCTGGTCCACAAGTCTCCTGGGAGCGCCTGGTCTACAGGTCTCCAATTTCCTAATCCACTTTTTTCAAGTGGATCCAATTTTATCCAATATTCAATTTTTAAATTCAATCCCATTTAATCCAGTCCAATTCAAATTAAATTCAATCCTTCTCTCAGCATCCCATTACCTGTTTCCAACATCAATAAAAATAAAATTATAAAATTAATAAAAAATCAATCATCTCAACTCTCAAATCGAATCAAAAAATAAAAATAAACGAAAATTACTTCAGCGAGAGTTTCAACTAGAATTACCACAAACCAACCACCTTTAACCTCCATTAACACAAACACAAACCACCATTAACCTCGATTAATACAAACAAACCACCATTAACCTCCATGAACCTCCCCCTATTATTTATTTATTTTCACGAATAAACAAATAATAGAAATAACCTGGTCTACTTCCAATTTCAATTCTGGTCAGTTCTGGTGTCTGGTCACACACAATGTTTTCCTCACCCACTGTGATTCGCTCACAATAGATTCTCACTGTTATGTCTGAAATTAAGCTACCCTACTGGGTATTCGTGAAGGGGGTCCATCTTTCCCAACCCCTTCCTTCACACCAGCCACTTCACGTTGTCCACCATACTCACTGAATTGTCATCAATTCTGAAATTCGTCTCATGAAAACACATCCCAGAGTCTAGTGTAACAGCCAGACAAACACATAGACACGCTGAAGACCCCAGGGTACCCATCAAACTAGCTTGTCCCCAGATCAACAACACAGCGAAACATGTAATTTTACTAAAATAATCACTTACTCATAACTAGCTGGATAACTAGCATAACTAGCTCAACACCTGGAACTCATAACTAATACTCATACCACTAATTACTCATAAGAACTCATAATTACTTCTGTAATTACTCATGCCAATACTTACTCAAAATAATGTAATATCCCAATCTTCACCCCTTATGCAAATCGAAGCACCCCGGACAACCCACAACCAATATCAACCACTGTAGCCGCCTTCCCCTCCAGGCAGCCACACACAGCCACATACATCTCCATCCACGTCACACAAGACAACAGCCAACGAGTGTGTCCACCACACAGAAACCTTTGGCAATGCAACAACCGAACTCCCAGACAACCAACAACAAAACCCAATCCATCTCCATGGCTCATCAAGCAGTTCCAACTTAATCCAGCTTCACATACCGATTTCCCCAAAAACTCGTGAAACTTCACCCCCGTTCTGGAAAAACCCTGGACTAAACCCTGACACCCTAAATAACTTCAGACCCATCTCCAATCTACCCTTTCTGTCAAAAGTTTTGGAACGTGCTGTGGCCACTCAACTCAAACATCACCACTCTGCCAATAACCTGTATGAAACATCCCAATCCGGATTCTGCTCCAGCCACAGTACTGAAACTGTTCTCCTCAAAATCACCAGCGACCTTTTCTCTCCTCTGACGCCGGCAACCTCAACATTTTCATCCTCCTCACCTCAACGCCTCCTTTGACATCATCAATCACGCCATCCTCCTCACCCTGTTTAGACCAGCTTGTGCCTATTAAACCCAAATCAGTTCACTCCCAAGCTTCACATGGACCACCTACAGCACTGCAAAGATGTCCTCTACTCCACCTACTACCCTCAAATTATCCACTCTGGCTCCGGAATCCCAAAAGCACTCTTCTCTACAATAAACAAACTAAATAAACAAACTTTACAACGTGAACAAACTCCTCAGCGCCCTGGATACCGCCACCTGTCATTCAGAGTAGACAACAGCATCTCCTTTCTGGCTTTCAGCATCTCCTTTCTCCTTTCTGGCATCCAAATGAAATTCTGGCTTCAAATCAACTTCCTCGAACTTAACTATGATAAATCTAAATTAATCTTCGTTTGCCCACAACCACTCATAACTTTGCCCCCCAAAAAACAAGTCACATTCTTTGTATATTGCCAACATTGTTCATCGTTTAAGTATCATCCAGAACTAAATTTTTATAAACCATCAACTTGTAGATGCATTTATTTATATCCCATTAACCCAAGAACTCTCAATTGCTTGGTTATATTTTAGTAATGTCATATATCCATATTTCTTTTCCAAATTGTTCCTGATATACACATTAATCCCATCTGTCTTCGTTTCCAGATGAACTCAAATCAGGAAATCAACACAAATCCTTATTACCTCCAATCAATTCAAAATTAAATCAAACAATTCAAAACCAGATCGGATCAGCGATCAGAAATCACTTTTCCAATCAACACATTCCAAGCAACAATTCATTCAAAGACCAAGCTTAAAAACACAACTCTCATCTTACTGTGACAAATAAGCAACCAACCTACTTCACACTAAACAAATAACTTTTCATCACCCCTTTCTTCTCCACCGCCTCTTACACTTAAACAGATCATAATTACTCACTCATACACTATTGCCCATCACCCAGTTGCCCCAGACCCAAACACAGGTTTGAAATCCCAGTAGGTTGTTCTTCAATCCCAACCATCATGTGATCCCAACATCTCTCCATTTATTTCGTTCCTCATGGGGTTGGTGTTTTATGGCCTTTACCTCTTACCCAATCACACTGCACATTATTCCCCGTCCTTGATGGATAATTTTACATCCAGATGGGCACAGCATCCCATTTTTGGCGACCCAGCCCTAAAACAAGCCCCTGGACTCCTTGCAGGCTGGACCAAAACCCCTGGACCTGCCTCCATGGAACAATGACGCCTAAGCACTCAATTAGCCCTCCCAGTACCAAAGACTTACAATCAGACCGACAGACAGACAAATAACAGAGGCATGTCGCCAGCCCCAGCACAGGACATCCCCTTTCCGGGCAGGTACAATATAATCCACAGCATCGAAATGCCAATTTCTATCCGGGGCCTCGCAAAGCCAAAATCCATGCATGCGTGCTCCATCATGCAACCCGATCTGTACTCGGTGCGCCCGGCGCCCCCTATAATCAGTGAGTTATAATAACCACAATATCTCTGGCACCCAACTCGTGATACCACAATTTAATCCACGTTACTTGCATCTCTTCATCCTCACAAATGTCCTCCATTTAACGTGACTCAAATCCATCTCAAATCCCCACAGCTCGATCGAACGTCACTGTGCTCGGCCCGGATAAATTAAATTCCAAGCGTACTGTACCTGACGCTTCCGGTCGGCACCGGAAGTCTGTTTATTTCTTGAGACCCCTGAATCGGGACATCAACGACAATTACAAAGACAAACAGGACTCGATATTCTCTGTTCATTAATTACGTACATGATTTTGGTTTAACCAACAATATATGTCCCGATATTCTCTCCAGATTTAAGTTCTATATCCTGTCGTTAAAGCAACACCCTGTAGACTGACTCCGCCTGTCGTTCTTCCAAGGTTAGTGAATTACCTCTGACCTTTCCCTTGCATATCTCGAACAAAGGTCAACTAAACTTTAAAAGGTCAAACTTCGAATTGGGGTAACCAGCGCTTTATTATCCCACAAGTAATGCAAGTCCGGCGACAATGGACAAATGACCATTAATGTGGCTCTACATAGCATAATGCTAACTTCTACGAATCCAACAACCGTCACAATCCGTTCAGGGACTTCCGTACGTGCTCTACAATGCAGCACCTCTCTACCTGGTGCACACCTTTCGCACATCCTTCCTCGTTCGCACAACGCTTCATCAACACACCTCCTCGCGCCCACACCTTGGCACAAGCCACACCACATACCGACAGTTGAAACCTCAACCGTCCTCCTTCCTCGGATCAGCGTTCTGTTGAAACCGTGACATTTCTGCCTACCTCAATCAGAGATCTCTCTGAATCTCATTTATTCGCACTGTATCTCACTTACTGTATGAACAAGACTTTTTGGCTCCGGAAATTAATTACTCTGTCTTGAAATCGTTTAATTTAACCATCCTAAATAAATCCATCCATATAAATCCATCTTAAATAACGTATTCGTCCTGTGACATTGCCTGGCATATATGTCGCAGCCGGCCACTATTCCGACATGGCTCATGACTCATGTCTAATTCTGACAAGAAGATGAAGGATGAAGGACATGACATGAAGAAGAAGATTCTGACAAGATACTGACATGTGAACGTCCGACATCCAGCAAAGTCGAAATGACCCACAATGCATTTGGGCACACACTTCCTCTGAGAGTGGGCGAGTTATCGCCGGCACTCTGAGCAACCTCATCGCACCCGACCCCAAAATGCACTATATGACACCAATTTCAAAGGTGAGCTGCCTCAGCGATACATCCCACACATACAATCCACAATATCTGCCATTGAATGAACTCTTCAATTCAAATAAAACACACATATTGATTCGAATTCTGCAACCATCTCCAAGAAACCGCTTCATATCAACAGTAGATCGACAAGGGCACTCCGGGTGCTTTCCTGACCCGATTTATATCAATTCGCTTCCCAAACAACTCCCAAACAGATGAAAATCCGGACTCAGTTCAGGACCTCGCCTGTTCTCTCGGATAGACGTTAAAATGGACATTCCCGGCCTGAATTTCCCCCAAGTCGAGCAGATCGCTTACAAAGTTTCACACCGAAACCCTCTGCTTTGCACATGACACACAGACAAACACATTGGCCAGACACACACGTCAATTAACATCCCAATATACATTCATTCCTCATTCATGTTACGTCTCTCATTCAAGGAAAAGGATTTTTTGGGACGGGTTTGGACGGGGGGTGGGTTGAGGTGGAAAGGGGAGGCAGGGCGGGGGGTGTTGGGGTGTTGCCTAGAGCCCCGGGGCTGAGCTCAGGTCTTGGGGGGGGGGTTGGGGGCATGGTGGCTACCTCCCCTTTCGCGGGGTCTTGGTCCGGATTATGGACGAGCGGCATTAGCCGCTGATTTGCTTGCTTAACTACCTCCTTAATTGTTTTGTCCTGAACTTTGCTTCCTGAACTTGCTTCCTTTGGCTCTGAAGCTTCAAATTCCTACAATGCAGCTCCTGCTTCAATTTTCAATATTTCAAAACCTAACCTGTCCTTCTCACCCTGTGGCCACCTGGCCCATTTCCTGTGAGCTTATTTATTTTCTCTTGTCCACCAGGTCCTGGCCTGCTTTATCTGGACCTCTTGTCTAGAACTTAGTCTAGAGCTTCCTGGCTTGACCTCGTAGTTGTCACTACCTTCTTGTCAAACCTACCTGGTACCTACGCATTTCACCCTTCCTGGCCATGTCCCTTTGGCCGTCTAAGTTTAGCCACAGCCCTTCGTTCCCTGGCATGCAATGGCATACCCCATCTTGTCTCTGGGCTGTTCCTTCCTGGAAAAATCTTGGCCACCTGGTTTCAACCTATATGGCTGTCCGACCTCATTTTCCCCTCCTGGTGCTAACTGTAACTTTAAGCTTACTGTTAAGTCCTTACTGGTTTATCCTTACTTGTTTATCCTGGCTTTAACAAAGCTACGTCATTCTGAGGCCTAAATGAGCCTCTACTTACAATTTCTGTTCGAGTGCAGACAGCGCGGAAGACAAGGAGACTGAACCCGCTCGAAGGAGGAAGGTACGAATTTGGAATAATAGCCCTCTGATATAAAACAACTCCCACCTTTAATCAAATCAACGTGCCGGCGCCGGCCTCAGGTCAGCCTTCCTCCTGTCCCTCGGGCTCCGTTTCCCGTCCTCCGCGTCTGTTGACACCCCACTCCTGGTACCATCTGTGAAGAATCAGCTCTTCGTTTGCAAAAGAAGTCCACAAATAGCCTGAAAAATGGCGCAGCTTTATTAATAACCAACTTATACAGATCCGGAGGAGGCCAAGACATCTATAGCAAGAGCCAGTCTCATGCCACGTCAAGCCTTCCTGAAAACACATTGATTCCCAGTCCATTTATATAGGGACACGTTTTATCAGGAAATCTCCGAGGGAACAAACAACACTGGGAGAGGTTCCTCCCACCGTTATCATTCGGGGGAGTCAGCCCGTCCTTATCATTTGGACCAAATGTTTCTCTGGGCTCCGAGAAAACAGAAATGTAACTCACAATGAGGAGAGTGTATGCTTAGCCAAACAAACCCATATATTTTATGGGTTTGTGTACATGAGTAATCCAAAGCATGTTTATACAGAGTCATGCGTTGCTGAGATTAAAACAAAATATATATGGTTAACGATCATGTCATTCTACTAGCATTACGCAAAAACAAGCGCATGTGGGCGTGGTTTTACGACCAGCCTCGAAAAAAGCACACGTATACAATTTGTTCAGCATGACCTCATTTTAAGCCTTTCCTCATCCAAAACTAAAACGAAGCAAAAACCCTTTATTTACTTTATGAAATAGCATTTTTAGACATCATATAAATCATAACACATTAGCACCCAACGTCTATAACTGAACTTTAGGCAATAACAAATCTACTACTTGACATGTGTGTGTGTGTGTGTATATGTATATACTGACACACTTTGAAAACGCAACCCGACACTTTGAAAACGCAACTTTGTATAACCCTAACCCTAACAACTAATCCCAACCCTAACAACTAACCCCAACCCTAACAACTAACCCTAACCCTAAAAACTAACCCTAACAACTAACCCCAACCATAAAAACTAACCCTAACCCTAAAAACTAACCCTAACAACTAACCCCAACCATAAAAACTAACCCTAACAACTAACCCAACCCTAAAAACTAACCCTAACCCTAACAACTAACCCTAATCCTAACAACTAACCCCAACCATAAAAGCTAACCCTAACCCTAACAACTAACCCCAACCCTAAAAACTAACCCTAATCCTAACAACTAACCTTAATCCTAACAACTAACCCTAACAACTAACCCCAACCCTAAAAACTAACCATAACCCTAACAACTAACCCTAACCCTAACAACTAATCCTAACCCTAACAACTAACCCCAACCCTAACCCTAACAACTAACCCCAACCCTAAAAACTAACCCTAATCCTAACAACTAACCCTAATCCTAACAACTAACCCTAACAACTAACCCCAACCCTAAAAACTAACCCTAACCCTAACAACTAACCCTAACAACTAATGCTAACCCTAACAACTAACCCTAACCCTAACAACTAACCCTAACCCTAACAACTAACCCTAACCCTAACAACTAACCCTAACCCTAACAACTAACCCTAACAACTAACCCTAACCCTAACAACTAACCCTAACCCTAACAACTAACCCTAACCCTAACAACTAACCCTAACCCTAACAACTAACCCTAACCCAAACAATTGGCCAGCTTTGTTCCCAGACATAAACCCTATCGCGTACCTTTGGGATGAGTTTGGACGACGTGTACGCCGACGTCAGCCGCCACCACACAACGTTGCTGCGTTGGGTCAGGCATTACAGAATGAGTGGAGGAACATCCCTGATGCCACTATCAGACTTGTGCACGTGCAAATGGTGGACACAACAGATACTGACTTTGAGGTGGAGGGTGGGACTGTTTGATGACGTGTGACATCTTATGGGATTGCTGTCAGGACAATATTCTTTGGTGGGTTGTCGACTGATTAACCTGTTTTCCTTCCATAGTAAAGACCTAGCAGTTCCACTGGTTGTTTGTCATATTATTGCAACCAAAGTCCGTTTTGCGTTTTCAAAGTGTGTCAGTATATATATATATACAGTAAAACTTCCTCCAACGTGGAGGATACGTTCTGGGATAACCTCGTGTTGGAGGAATCATTAAGCTTATGGGGAAATTGGGGATATGTTCCAGGCTCCCAAAACACTGACCCATAAACGGCCTTTCTAGCTCTTTTTATTTATTTACATGTTTCTTTGTATGGAATGGTGCAGCATTATTAAATATACATTAAAATAAGTGTTAGTATCACAATAGTACTGTATTATTGCAAGATAACTCACGTTATTGTGAGGTAGTTGTTGGAGGTTTGGGTGTTTGAGTGCTGGTGGATGGTGATGATTTGCTGGTGGAAGGGGTTGAATTGCTGCTGGTAGCTGTTGAAGTAGGCCTAAAGAATTGTGTTATAGCCACTTGCTTTGCCTTCTGTTTTAACTCCCTGTGACGTTCTGTGTAGGGATTTAAAGCTGACTCTATGGCCCACTTTAACTTCAGGCTTCTTTCCACAAAAGGATCTATCCTTACAGAAATTTCTTGGGCAGTTTTTGTTGCCTTGAAGAGCTCCTCCAGCAGTTTGGTGGTTAACTCTGCCTTTTCTGGCTCTTCATCATATTCTTCATTGTCTTCTTCATGAGATGTTTGGGTCACAAGTTCATCAAGTTCTTCTCCATGGGACTTTAACAGTTCTTCTACTTATTCTTCCAAGTAATCAAATCCGAATTTCAGGATATCAAAATCTTTGGGAAAACGCCGGCCGTTTTTGTCGCAATTAATCCAGAAAGTAAAATCGAATTGCGATCACGATGACTGCAGGTGGCGACTCGTATCATCGCATGTATAAATTAAATATTAATTAACCCTTGTCCACACAAGGGGTCCTTTTAGCCTTGTATTTAGTCGAAGAAGACCTCCCTTGTGTGGACAAGGAAGAATAATAATACAAATATTTTGGAAAACACCAGCCACGATCACATGAATGCGAAACACACCCTCACGTTGGGGAGGTTTTGACGCATTTAATTCAGCGTGTAAATTGGAAACCGCGTTCGAGGAAGTTTTACTGTGTATTCAGTGCATTCAGAAAGTATTCAGACCCCTTCACTTTTTTCACATTTTGTTATGTTGCAGCCTTAAGCTGAAATCGTTTAAATTCATTTTTTCCCTCATCAATCTACACTCAATACCCCGTAATGACAAAGAGACAACAGGATTTTAGAAAGTTTTGCAAATTTATTAAAAAGAAAAAACTGAAATATCACATTGACATAAGTATTCAGACCCTTAACTCAGTACTTAGTTGAAGCACCTTTGGCAGCGATTACAGCTTCGAGCCTTCTTGGGTATGACGCGATAAGCTTTGCACACCTGGATTTGGGGATTTTCTGCCATTATTCTCTGCAGATCCTCTCAAGCTCTGTCAGGTTGGATGGGGACCGTCGATGGACAACCATTTTCAGGTCTCTCCAGAGATGTTCGAATGGGTTCAAGTCAGGGCTCTGGCTGGGCCACTCAAGGACCTTCACAGAGTTGTCCCAAAGCCACTCCTGCATTGTCTTGGCTGTGTGCTTCGGGTCATTGTCCTGTTGGAAGTCCCTGCTGCTGAAAAACACCCCCACAGCATGATGCTGCCAGCACCATGCTTCACCGTTGGGATGGTATTGGGCAGGTGATGAGCGGTGCCTGGTTTCCTCCAGACATGATGCTTAGAATTGAGGCCAAACAGTTCAATCTCAGTTTCATCAGACCACATAATCTTGTTTCTCACAGTCTGAGAGTCCTTTAGGTGCTTTTTTGCAAACTCCAAGTGGGCTTTCACATGTCTTTCACTGAGGAGAGGCTTCCGTCTGGCCACTGCCATAAAGCCCAGATCGGTGGAGTGTTGCAGTGATAGTTGTCCTTCTGGAAGTTTCTTCCATTTCCACACAGGATCTCTGCAACTCAGCCAGAGTGACCATCGGGTTCTTGGTCACCTCTCTTACCAAGGCCCTTCTCCCCCGATTGCTCAGTTTGGCCGGGCAGCGAGCTCTAGGAAGAGTCCTGGTTGTTCCAAAATTTTCCATTTAAGAATTATGGAGGCCACTGTGCTCTTGGGAATCTCAATGCAGCAGAAATTTTTTTGTAGGCTTCCCTAGATCTGTGCCTCGACACAATCCTGTCTCTGAGCTCTGCAGGCAGTTCCTTCGACCTCGTGGCTTGGTTTTTGCTCTGATATGCATTGTCAGCTGTGAGACCTTATATAGACAGGTGTGTGCCTTTCCAAATCATGTCCAATCAATTGAATTTACCACAGGTGGACCCCAATCAAGGTGTAGAAACATCTCAAAGTTGATCAAGAGAAATGGGTGGCACCTGAGCTAAATTTCCAGTGTCATAGCAAAGGGTATGAATACTTATGTCAATGTGATATTTCAGTTTTTTCTTGTTAATAAATTTGCAAAACTTTCTAAAATCCTGTTTTCTCTTTGTCATTTTGGGGTATTGAGTATAGATTTATGAGGGAAAAAATGAATTTAAACGATTTCAGCATAAGGCTGCAACATAACAAAATGTGAAAAAGTGAAGGGGTCTGAATACTTTCTGAATGCACTATATATATATATATATATATATATATATATATGTATATACATACAGTTGTGGCCAAAAATATTGGCACCCTTGCACTTTTTTCAAATAACACAATTTTCTCTAAAAATAAGTTGAAATTGACAAAAATATTTGGTCTCCACAATTCTTTATTTTACTGCTAATATTACAGAACCTTTGTTTTTGATTCAGAACTTGATATATCCTTTTAAATCAGAAGATAAAAAGAAATGGCATTGACAAAATTATTGACACCCTCGACTTAATATTTGGTAGCACAGCCTTTGGACAAAATAACTGCAGTCAAGCGCTTCCTGTAGCCATGAATGAGCTTCCCACACCTCTCTACTGGCAGTTTGTCCCACTCTTCTTGTGCAAACTGCTCCATTTCTCCCAGATTTGAAGGGTGCCTTCTCCCAACTGCTGTTTTCAGATCTTCCCACAGATTTTCAATGGAATTTAGATCAGGACTCATTGCTGCCATTTCAGAGCAGTCCAGAGTTTTGTCTTGAACCATTCCTGGGTGCTTTTTGAAGTGTGTTTGGGGTCATTGTCCTGCTTCAAGACCCATGCCCTTCCATAGAGACCCAGCTTTCTGACACTTGGTTGAACATTGCACTCCAAAATGCCTTGGTAATCTCCTGATTTCATGATGCCATGCACACATTCAAGACACCCAGTGCCAGAGGCAGCACAGCAGCCCGTAGCATCACTGAACCTCCTCCATGTTTGACTGTAGGGAAGGTGTTCTTTTCTTTGAAGGCTTCATTTTGTTTTCTGTAAACATAGAGATGATGTGCTTTATTAAAAAGCTCTAATTTGGTCTCATCTGTCCACAGGACATTCTCCCAGAAGGATTTTGGCTTGTGCACGTGTGTTTTGACAAACTCCAGTCGGGATTTCTTTTGTCTCTCTCTCTCAGCAGTGGGGTCCTCTATAGAACCCCCTTTCATTGAGTTGAAACTGTCGTACCTTGTGTCTGAAGGTCAGCTTGAATCTGTTTGGCAGTTTATCGAGGTGCTTTCTCCACCAGTCGAACAATCCTTCTCGGCAATCTTCGATCAGGTTTTCTCTTGTGGCCACGTCCAGGGAGGTTGGCTACAGTGGCACGGGCCTTAACTTCCTGATAACATTGCGTGGACACAGGAACTTCAAGGTCTCTGGAGATGGACTTGTAGCCTTGAGATTGTCCAAGCTTGGCTACAATCTTGTGTCTGACCTCCTCAGACAATTCCCTGGTTTTCCTTCTTTTTTCCATGCTCGTTGCGGTATCCACAGTGCCCCCAAAACAGCAGAATGACTCTTTTTCTCCATTCAAACTGGTTGAATGAGTGATTTTTATATTGCAGGCACTTGCAACTCACCACAGGTGAGTTCAATTCCAAAGTAAAGGAAAATCACCTGCTTGAAATCTAATTATTTCTAACAACTTCTAAAAGGTGCCATTAATATTGTCCGGGCCATTTTAGGATTTCTGTGTGTGATAAGCTAAGATTTAGTCATTTTTTCGGCTTTTTTTGTTTTGTTCCACTGTAAACCAAAGAAATAATTATGTGGATATGAAAATATTTTTTTTCATTTCAACAATTTTCTGGAAGAAATGGTGCATTGTTTGAAAAAAGTGCAAGGGTGCCAGTATTTTTGACCACGACTGCACATCTCCAGCAGAGACTGTACCTTCAGAAAGTATTCACGCCCTTCATGAGTTTTTCACATTTTGATGCCAAGACTGTATATATATATATATATATATATATATATATATATATATATATATATATATATATATATATATATAAATAAATATATATTTATAGATTATAAGAATGTCATTGTTTTCTGCTCATAATTCTCACTTTATTGTCATAACATTCAATAGATTACAGTTGTGACAAGTTTGGAGTTTACCTAATTGTATATATTAAACATAGGGGCAATACTCCTGGCGCTCACCTGGTGGAATAAACAGTATAATGCACTAACTAAAGGTATTTTAAACCAATTTCAGTGGTTGCTAGAACACAGGGCAGCATGTAGATGTATTACTAACATAACGTGTATTACGAACATAATATTAAGATTTTAAACAAACAAACAAAAAAATACCTATTTTGGGGGCAACCCCCCCCCCCCACCCCACCCCTAACCCCATATACCTCCTCAGACCCCAATTTTTAGCTCACCTGGAACGAAGTTCAGGGGAGCTTATGCGATGCCGCGTCAGTCCGTAAGTCCGTCCGTAAACACTTGAAACTTCTTCTCCGAAACCGCTGATGGGATTGTGACCAAATTTGGCATAAATGATATTTGTTGTGTTGTGACTAAAGTTTGTTCACGGCATTAAAAAACATCGGGGTCTAAGGGGGTTTCCCGGGGGTCAAAGTGCATCCAGGTTTGATCCCCCAAAATAGGAATTTGTTTTTTCCTCTGAAACTACACACACTATTTCGATGAAATTTTACCACAACATTCACCACCCATGATGTGCCAAAGTTTGTTTACAGCATTTAAAAAAATCTTCCCCTTTGGGAGTCTACGGGGGGGGGGGGGGGGGTCAAATTGGGTCCAGGTTTGACCCCCCAAAATAGATATTTTCTTTCTTCTCTGAAACTACACACCCTATTTCGATGAAACTTTGTGGTGAAATTTCATCGAAATTGCGTGTGTAGTTTCTGAGAAGAAAGCAAATACCTATTTTGTGGAGCAACCCCCCCTGTAGACTCCCAAAGGGGCAGATTTTTTAAAATGCCTTCAGTACATCAGATTTTTAAAAAATGCCGTGAACAAACTTAGGTACAGCACGGGTGGTGGAGGTTGTGGTGAAGTTTCATCGAAATCGTGGGTGTAGTTTTAGAGAAGAAATCAAATACCTATTTTGGGAGGTAAAACCTAAACCCACTTTGACGCCCTGAAAAACCCCTTCGACCTCGATTTTCTTAGTGATGTGAAAAAACTTCGGTACATCATGAGGGATGAACATTGTGGTCAAGTTACATCGAAATTGTGTGCGTAGTTTCGGAGAAGAAAGCAAATATCTATTTTGGGGGGTCAAACCTGGATCCACTTTGACCCCGGTAGACCCCTTTAGACCCTGATTTTCTAATGCCGTGAACTAACTTTAGTCACAACACAACAAATATCATTTGTGCCAAGTTTGGTCACAATCCCTTCGGCGGTTTCGGAGAAGTTGCAAGTATTTACAGACTGACAGACGACGTGCCATCACATAAGCTCCACCTGAACTTAGTTCTAGGTGAGCTAAAAATGATTACAGGTCAAGAATATTATAAGATTATTCTCACATGATATTAGATTTAATTAGAAAATCTCAATTACTCAAAATCAAATAAGTTCTACAGTACCTTATTTATAATGTTATTAATGAGGTTCAAATATATTTGAGCTCTTTCTCTCCAAACTATCTTTCATGTTACATTCCATATTTATGAATGTGTTAAATACATCCTATTTCCAGAATCATAAATTCAAAAAGAGCTCGGCGGTGTCCTTGTTCTTACTCTTGATACTTTTATCACCAAACTTTGTTTCCATCGTTTTTTTTTGCAGAAAAACCCAAATTGGCACCCAACCCGGATCTCCTCTGCCTCGTTCAACGCTTCGATACCGGACAAGGTGAAAGTCAGAATGAAGGCAAAGAGGTCAAGGTCAATCCCAGGCCAAGTTCAGAAGTCACGAAGGTCAAGTTGCAAGCAGGAGGTCGTGGCGCTGAGCTTTTTAGACGCCGAGAAGTGAGGATGGAGTTTCTTGGATGTAGTGAAGACGAATGATGTGGATTCCCGTTTTTAAGAGGATGGCACTTTTGCTTTTCTGGCTTTCGAGTTTATCTTTATCCATTCGATCATTCAAGTTGACATATTTATCACTCTTTCCCAGTAATTTTCATTAATTCTTTCTTTATATGTTGTTTTTCCTTCACTCGTCTTCATTCAGCCTTCACTTTCTCCACGTGCTTTTTCTCATGATAAAGGCCGACATGAATGCATGTTATTTTGAGGAAGCATGCTCGTCTCCACTTGGAGGAGTTCCTCGGCCTAGCTTCATTCTAGCCTAAGCTGTGTCGGATTGATGGCGCTCTTTGGAAATGTCCTGCATCACGTTCAAATGTTCATCATGACACTCACTCGCATCCCAAACCGGCTGCAGCTCTGTTGCAAATAAACATACTGTTGTGGAATACCAATCAGGTCCACACAACTTTAGTCCAACGGGTGGTTTAATTGCATTTAAGATCTACCGACATGGCTGGCAACAAGACGCTGACGGTTGCCGTATTCTGTGCCGACCCACAAGCCCCGGATGGTGGCTTGCAACTGAAGCACTGGCTCAGAACATTGGAGAATCAATTTGACGAGCCTGAGACCGCGCCGACGGCTGCCGCGAAGCTAGCAACACTACATTCAAAAATCGACTACCGGGTGTACAACTCTATCGCTCAATGCGCGACGTATGACCTCTCCATCGCGGAGCTCAAACGGCTGTACATAAAGGAAATACAATAAGTATACGATGTGACATCACATGGGACCATTCATAACATTCAATGCAAGCAAGCTGGATATTCTATGCAGGCGTACCGTTAGCGAGTCTACCAGATGTAACGTGTCACAGGAGAAGTCTCGGAGCACCGTCCGCAGCAGCGGGTCTTATAGTCACGCCCCTAGTGGTGTCAACGAGCAGCGAGCATCACCCCGGGTTCAGTACGAATACGATTTCACTACATTCTCCCCCCCGTCAGAATTATACGGCAGCGCGGCTAAAAGCGAGTGAGCGTCAGCACGAACAGGGTACGGAACATCAGTCGACCCAACCGTATCGGGCCGGGCGGCGAATTTCTCTGCCAGCACGCGTCCGAAATTCCCCGGGTACGGCATCACGTATCCCTGTGTCCCCGGCGTCGGAGGCGCCAACAGGGTCGGGTGACGAAGGGGGTAACTCCAAGTCGTCGGGCCCAGGTAGTCTCGGCGAGGGGAGGGTCGGTAGACTTTCGGCGGTGGGAGCGTCGGGAGAGGCCATAGTCTCATAGATGGGTTCGATCGGTTCGTCCGATTCCCTACTTAGGTCGGCGACCCCGCAAGGGGCAAGGTGACGGACGGAGACAGTAGTCTCACGGCCATCAGTCGTCATCACACGAGCATGCTCAGGATTAGCCTGGAGAATCTGCACTTTGTCGGGGCGTGGGCCACCGTTAGCTCGTGGACGACACGAGGAGAACGTTCCGCTGGGGCTTGGCGAGGCTTCAAAGCCCCTTGCGTGGCCCGGAGTTTGGTCAAGGACACGTACTTCGTGCCCGATGGAGGATGAGACGGTGGTGGCTGTCCGGTGACGCCCGCCAAGGACGTCTGAGCGCCCAGGGGCCCGCAGAGAGGGGCCCTCCCCTTCAAAGTCGGGTAAGGCGCCGGGTTTCGGGCTCGGCTCGCGGGCTCCGCAATGAGCCCATTCAAGGTCGCCGCGCCCGCGCGACCGCGCGATTCAATGAGCCGCGAGCCGCGTGCCGTTTTCCTGCACACTCTCGCGTAATGTCCCTTTTGCGAGCACAAATGGCATATAGCGTCTCGTGCCGGACACACGAGCCGGGCATGGCGTGGCCCCCCACAGAAAAAGCATGCGGCCCCGCGTAAGGCCTTGGGTCTGGTCGTAACGGCAGCCGTCAGGGCTGGGTCTTCCTCCGGAGCATCCCGGAGTTCCGCAAGCGGGTCCGCGTCCTCGGCGGTAGCACTCTCCGGCCGGGCGTGTAGTGTAGTGCCCGCCAAGAGGCGCGTGCGATCATAGGTGTTCGATTGCATCCGCGCTTCAGTGTATACTTTCCCTTGCTCGAGTGCCGTAGCGAAGGTCAGGTCGGTCTTCTCTAAGAGCTTGAGCCTTAGTTCCTGGGAGGAGACCCCTGCAATGAAGGCATCTAAAAGAAGATCATCCTGAGCCTGCGCGGGAGTCCGTGGCTCCCTGATGCTGTCCAGCAAGAGCTGCCGGAGCTCCTGGGCATAGTGGTCCATCGCCTCGTTGGGTTGCTGACGTCGCGTTTGCAGCAAATATCGTGCATACACCGGGCTTTTTTCCTTAATCCCCCTTGTTACACCAAGGCCCGAACACAATGGCCTTCGACCATGAGGGGAATAAGGGCTTGAGCCAGGCCAGACGAGGCTGCTGGGAGCGGGACTGAGCCCCCCGAATGGGTCGGACAAGCCTCGCGGGTGGATCCTACGCCAGCAGCAGTTTTGCGGTCGTGGCCGGAGTCTGCGTTGACCATGGGGAATCCATTAACGCCGCCGACTTCTGTTACACCATCAAATATCGCCCGGGGCAGGATAACCGGGCCGCCGATGCCTTATCACGACCGGCTACATGCGCGGGTATCACCTCTTTGGAGGGCCTACGGGTGCTGCATGCCACTGCGGGCCATCCCGGCATAACGCGTTTCGCTCATTTTGTGCGGTGTGGGAATCTCCCATACTCGATTGACGATATCCGCCGTATCTGTCGCGACTGCGCTATCTGCGCGGAAATCAAACCGCGTTTCTATAACCCTCCCATGGGGACTCTGGTGAAGGCTACGCGCCCGTGGGAACGCTTGGCGATGGATTTCAAGGGCCCATTGCCGGTGTCGAGCGGCTCTCGCTATCTGCTCACTATCGTTGATGAGTACTCGCGATTCCCCTTTGCTTATACGTGCGCGGACATGACTGCTGCCACGGTGATGCGATGCTTACAGAACTTGTTCTCAATGTTCGGTTACCCGGCCTATGTCCATACCGACCGGGGTGCGGTCTTCTTGTCTCAGGAGGTGCGCGGCTAGCTGCTCCAAAATAACATTGCTTCTAGTTACACCACGCCGTACAGACCCCAGGCTAATGGGCAGATCGAACGCTTCAACGGGATTATCTGGAGGGCCGTCATGCTCAACCTCTGGACCCTCGGCCGGGGCCTCGATAAATGGGCTTGGTCGCTACCTGCGGCGTTGAACTCGATCAGGGCTCTCCTGAGTACGGCAACCAACCAAACTCCCCACGAGCGACTTTTCCACCACCCCAGGAGCTCGGGGTGTATACGGTCTTTGCCCAGTTGGCTCGCTGGGCCCGGGCCGGCCTACCTTAAACGGGCGGTTCGCGCGAGCAAGTACGACCCCCTTGTGGACAAAGTGCAGATTCTCCAGGCTAATCCTGAGCATGCTCGTGTGATGACGACTGATGGCCGTGAGACTACTGTCTCCGTCCGTCACCTTGCCCCTTGCGGGGTCGCCGACCTAAGTAGGGAATCGGACGAACCGATCGAACCCATCTATGAGACTATGGCCTCTCCCGACGCTCCCACCGCCGAAAGTCTACCGACCCTCCCCTCGCCGAGACTACCTGGGCCCAACAACTTGGAGTTACCCCCTTCGTCACCCGACCCTGTTGGCGCCTCCGACGCCGGGGACACAGGGATACGTGATGCCGTACCCGGGGAATTTCGGACGCGTGCTGGCAGAGAAATTCGCCGCCCGGCCCGATACGGTTGGGTCGACTGATGTTCCGTACCCTGTTCGTGCTGACGCTCACTCGCTTTTAGCCGCGCTGCCGTTTCATTCTGACGGGGGGGAGAATGTAGTGAAATCGTATTCGTACTGAACCTGGGGTGATGCTCGCTGCTCGTTGACACCACTAGGGGCGTGACTATAAGACCCGCTGCTGCGGACGGTGCTCCGAGACTTCTCCTGTGACACGTTACATCTGGTAGACTCGCTAACGGTACGCCTGCATAGAATATCCAGCTTGCTTGCATTGAATGTTATGAATGGTCCCATGTGATGTCACATCGTATACTTATTGTATTTCCTTTATGTACAGCAGTTTGAGCTCCGCGATGGAGAGGTCATACGTCGCGCATTGAGCGATAGAGTTGTACACCCGGTAGTCGATTTTTGAATGTAGTGTTGCTAGCTTCGTGGCAGCCGTCGGCGTGGTCTCAGGCTCGTCAAATTGATTCTCCAATGTTCTGAGCCAGTGCTTCAGTTGCAAGCCACCATCCGGGGCTTGTGGGTCGGCGCAGAATACGGCAACCGTCAGCGTCTTGTTGCCAGCCATGTCGGTAGATCTTAAATGCAATTAAGTGTTGTGGAAAACCAATCAGGTCCACACAACTTTAGTCCAACGGGTGGTTTAATTGCATTTAGATCATGACATCATCCTGTAAAGTAGGAAATACAATAAGTATACGATGTGACATCACATGGGACCATTCATAACATTCAATGCAAGCAAGCTGGATATTCTATGCAGGCGTACCGTTAGCGAGTCTACCAGATGTAACGTGTCACAGGAGAAGTCTCGGAGCACCGTCCGCAGCAGCGGGTCTTATAGTCACGCCCCTAGTGGTGTCAACGAGCAGCGAGCATCACCCCGGGTTCAGTACGAATACGATTTCACTACACATACTTGGATTACAAAAGGTCGTTCAAGGCCTTGAGCATCAACTGAAAACCTGTGATATATTCCTGCATTGTGCGATATAAAACAGGATGGATACATTGAAGGAGCAATTTCATACCGCCATTTTTACACGAATGCAGGTATTTTTTTCGTCTGGGGTGAAATGGGAATAGACGTCACTTACCCAAGAAGTATAAAAATTCTGAATCAGTACTATGAAACAAAAGTACAGTAACCCGTTCGAGTCGTCTCGACCATGCAGGGGTGTTGCGCCGGACCACGTGATTGGCCAATACATGACGCACATCTACCACACAAAACTCAATGTCAGTTTGTGTGTTTGTCCAGATGTCTGGAGGTGAGGTGAGGGCGAGATTTATCATTTATCACCCTTCATAGGTGAGGGCGAGACTACCGGAAGTAAGCTGTAACACGTGCCCTTTTGTGGTTTGTTTTCAACGTATCCAATCACGTGACTCGTCGCGAAGGGTGCACTAACCGGAAGTTACGTAGTTCCACGGGCGCCGATAAGGGTAGGTTTTAAAGGCCAATCTTTTAACATAAATGTGTGTTCATCTCCGTCTATTTCTGAGGATAAAATAAACTCGAAAAACATTTTCCATAAAAACAGTAATTTTGTCTATTGTAGACGGTGGCTTCAAAACCGAGCCTCATGGGCGGTGTACAGAAACGTTTTTTTACATTTTAAATAACAATAAATTCACTCACTCACTTACTCATTGACTGACTTACTTACCTACGGACGCTGCTCGATCACATTAGCTCACCTGACCAAAAATCCAGGTGAGCTAAAAACGATGCACTCTCCTAAGGAATCCATCTTTCATTCAATAGATCAAAGTGAATCCAAGTCGAAAGAGTGGGACCGAAGCTTACTCAGAACCCACATTCCAAAGTTCATTCTCAAAGCCACCAACAGATTTGACAAGTTTATGCATGAAAAGGTAACAGGTAAACAAGGTACCTAGGTCATTCACCTGACGAATATTCACTGACCTATCTTGTAATTTAATTGATTTTCCATTTTTCGTCAACAATTTCCATCCATTTTTCGGCAGAAATCTGTCCCAACTTTCTTCGTTAAATTCCCTGAGTTTGTCACCTCCCCGGTCCTCCCCGTGAACAATGCACCGCATATTCCACGAATTCTCAGTCATATTTACGAGGAAAGCCAGTAAAACATTGACAAATGATGCTGATTGGCTGAGAGCATGCAGTTATGTGACGTAGTGCGTCATCACGTATGTCGTGTGTGCTCGAACAGCTCCAGCGATGAGGATTCTTTGTCCCCATGAGGGGGTGGGGTTCCCAGACTACACTTGTACACAGCGAGACCACACTTGTACACAGCGAGACTACACTTGTACACAGCGAGACTACACTTGTACACAGCGAGACCACACTTGTACACAGCGAGACTACACTTGTACACAGCGAGACTACACTTGTACACAGCGAGACTGAAGGAGCTGGGGCTCCCACGTCGATCGGAAGAATGGACGCGACAAAAAGCTGGAATTCATCCGAGTTGCTTTAATCAAACCAAACACTCAGGCACTCTGAAAAGCCCGTTTATCGGGCAGCAATATATATACATATTATCCCGGAGCGTTTGCCCAGGAAAGGCGAGAGGGGGCGTGGCCCAGCGTCCTGGCTGCGGCCTGGCAAGTTGAGGGCGAGCCTGCCCGGGCATGCCCGGGCGTCCCGACCGAGGCCTGGCAAGTTGAGCGCGGGCCTGCCCGAGCGTCCTGGACGAGCCCGGCATGGTGATCGCTCCGCGTCCTTGATAGGAGCAAGGCGATTGTGAAAACCCAACGGTAGCCGCTACACACGTCCCCCCCAGAATCGACTTGCACCGGCAGGGTCAATTTGAGGGGGGTCCTGATGACCCGGCCGAAGCGACCCCTGGCGGGTCGTGGGAGGGGGTCCGGTGTGGTGGTGGGCGGTCGAGTGGGGGGCACCGTGGACGGGGGGCGGCCTCGCCGCGGCGGAAGGGCCACCCGTGGTGGGTGGTCGACGTCCACGTGCGCCGGCTTGAGGCGGTCCACCGCAATCCGGTCCGACCTGCCGCCGATGTCGATGACGAACGACTTGTCGTCCCGTCGCAGCACCCGGAAGGGCCCGTCGTACGGCGGCCGGAGTGGCCCCCGATGTGCGTCGTGACGCACAAAAACATACTCCGCTGTGCGAAGTGCTGGGGGGACGTAGGACTGGGGGTCACCGTGGTGGGATGTTGGCACGGGGGCAAACCGTCGTGCGGCCTCCTGGAGGTCCGAGCGCTGGTGAGCTGCGGACCAGGGACTGGTAGCGTCGGGCACGAATTCGCCCGGGACGCGTAGCGCCTGGCCATAGACAAGCTCGGCGGTGGATGCCTGGAGGTCCTCCTTGGGGGCCGTGCGGAGGCCCAAAAGGACCCACGGCAGCCGGTCGGCCCAACCGCCGTCTTGAAGGCCGGCCATGAGCGCGGCCTTCATGGAGCGGTGGAATCGCTCGCACAACCCGTTTGCTTGAGGGTGGTAGGCCGTAGTACGGTGGAGCTTGACCCCCAGGTTGCGGGCGACCGCGCCCCACAGCTCAGAGGTGAACTGTGGTCCGCGGTCTCACGAGATGTCCGCCGGTGCGCCGAAGCGGGCGACCCAGGTGGCGATGAAAGCCTGCGCCACGTCGGCGGTGGTGGTGGAGACGAGGGGAACGGCCTCCGGCCACCTGGTGGTCCTGTCCACCATGGTGAGCAGGTGTGTGAACCCCCGTGACGGGGGGAGGGGGCCCACCAGATCCACGTTGACGTGGTCGAAACGTCGTTCGGGCATGGTGAAAGGTGCCAGCGGGGCCTGGGTGTGTCGGTGGACCTTGGCCCGTTGGCAGGCCGTGCAGGTGCTGGTCCAATCGCGGACGTCCTGACGAAGGCCGTGCCAGACGAATCGCGCCGACACCAGCTTCTGGGAAGCTTTCCGGCCCGGGTGGGAAAGGCCGTGGAGGGAGGCGAAGATGCGGCGTTGCCAGGTGACGGGCACGATGGGGCGAGGCTGGCCTTGGGAGACGTCGCAGAGCAGGACAGTGTCCGCGAAGGGGATGTCGGCCAGGCGGACGCCCGTGTCCGCCGCCCGGAGGGCTTGCACCGTGGTGTCGGTGGTTTGGTCCGCCGCCATAAGCGCAAAGTCCACGCCCAGGTGGACCGCGTTCGCGCTGGCCCGGGAAACACAGTCGGCCACGGCGTTGTTTTTGCCGGCGACGTGCCGGATGTCTGTGGTAAACTCCGAAACGGCGGAGAGGTGGCGCTGTTGGCGGGCCGACCACGGCTCCGTGACCTTGGCCATGGCGTAAACCAACGGCTTGTGGTCGACGAACGCCGTGAAAGGTCGGCCCTCCAGGAGGTGGTGGAAATGGCGGACGGCCAGGTGTAGACCGAGGAGCTCCCGGTCAAACGTGCTGTATTTGAGCTCGTTCGGCCGGAGCTGCCGGCTGAAAAAAGCGAGTGGCTGCCAAACCCCGTTCACCCATTGCTCATGTACGGCGCCCACCGCGTAGTCGGAGGCATCCGTGGTGAGGGCGATGGGAGCGTTGAGCACCGGGTGAGCGAGCAGTGTTGCGTCGGCGAGGGCCCGCTTTTAGCTTTGGAAGGCCGCATCCATTGCTGCGGACCAGGCGATGTCGTGCTTGGCCGGCTTGCCCCGGAGGGCTTCGTAGAGGGGCCGCATGAGTTGAGCAGCACGGGGCACGAAGCGGTGATAAAAATTCACCATTCCCAGGAATTCCTGCAGGGCCTTTATGGTGCGGGGATGCGGGAACGTGGTGATGGCCTCGACCTTGGTTGGCAGCGGCACGGCCCCGTTCTTGGTGATGTGGTGGCCCAAAAAATCAACGGCCGTCGTGCCGAAGTGGCATTTGGCCGGGTTGACGATGAGGCCGTGCTCGCTGAGGCGCCCGAACAGTGTTCGGAGGTGGAGGAGGTGCTCGGCTCGGGACGTGCTGGTGACGAGGATGTCGTCCAGGTAAACGAAAAGGGCAGGTCACGCAGCACGCCGTCCATCAAGCGCTGGAACGCCTGAGCCGCGTTCTTGAGACCAAACGGCATCCGCAAGAATTCGAATAAGCTGAACGGCGTGATGACTGCCGTTTTAGGGACGTCGGCCGCCCTGACAGGTACCTGGTGATATCCCCGTATGAGATCAATTTTCGAAAAAATGACCCGTCCCGCCAGACGGGCGGAGAAGTCTTGGCTATGCGGGATCGGGTACCTGTCGGGGGTGGTAGCCTCATTGAGACGGCGGTAGTCGCCACACGGGCGCCATCCACCCCCCGGCTTTGGCACGATGTGCAGTGGTGAGGCCCACGCGCTATCGGAGCGCCGCACGATGCCGAGGTGCTCCAACGCGTCGAATTCGGCCTTCGCCACGGCGAGCTTGGCTGGGTCGAGGCGGCGGGCCCTGGCGTAGACCGGCGGGCCCGTGGTTGGTATGTGGTGCTCGATCCCATGCCGTACTGCGACGGCCGAAAACGTCGGCCGCGTGAGGGCCGGGAACTCCGTGAGCAGGCAAGCAAACTCGTTCGCCGCCGGGACGGCGCATGCCAGCTCGGTCGGCGCGGAGCTGCTCAATGTGCATACCAGGGAGCTGAAGGTTTCGGCATTGATTAAACGACGCCGTTGGACGTCCACCAGCAGTCCGTGTGCGCAGAGGAAGTCGGCGCCTAGCAGAGCCATGGGCACGTTTGCGGTTACAAACGTCCAAGCAAAGCGTTGGCCGCCGAAGCAGAGGGTGACGTTGCGCGGGCCGAAGGTGCGGATGGTCGATCCGTTGGCCGCAACCAAGGAGGGGCCGCAAACCGCGGATTGCCTGTCCTGGTCAGAGGCGGGTATGACGCTCAGTTGGGCGCCGGTGTCGCACAGGAAGCGCCGTCCGGACGCTTTATCCGTGATGAACAGTAAGTTGCCCGTGTGGCCGGCGCTCATGGCTGGTAATGAACGCCGGCCCGGCCGTTTCCCTGCCTGCCGAAGGTGCACGGGGGTCGGCATGTCCGGGCCTTCTGTCCGAACCTGGCATGATAGTAACACCACGCTTGGTCAGGTGGAGGCCCCGGTCGTCGTGCTGGAGGGTGGTCGGCTCGGTGTAGCGGCCGCCAATTGCGTCGGCAGTTCGGTCGTCGACCGTGCCGGGTGCTCGGGCGCCTTGGGTGTTGCGTCGGACGGCGGTGGGTCCCATGTCGCCGCTGCGATGCGCTGTCCTGCGGCGGAGATCTTGTCGGCTTCTCTGGCAAGGGCCCGGGGATCTGTGATCGTCGTACTTGCCAGGGCGAGGCGTACCGGGTTAGGCAGCTGACGGAGGAACAGCTCCCGGAACAGGAATGCCGGAGAGTGCTCGCCGAGCAGTGAAAGCATGTAGTCCATTCGCTCGGAAGGGCGCGTGTCGCCGAGCTCGGGCAGGTCGAGCAGGCGCCGTGCGCGTTCCGCCGATGGGAGGGCGAAAGCGTCGAGGAGAAGCTTCTTAATCGCGCCGTATTTGTCAGCGGCTGGCGGGCTCTCGAGGAGGCTCAGGGCGCGGGCCGCGGTGGCCGAACCGAGCGCTGCTACCACATGGTGGAAGCGGGTGTCGTCGGCCGTGATGCCTTGCAGGGCGAACAGGGAATCCGCCTGTGCGAACCAAACCGCCGCATGAGCCTCCCAGAAGGTAGGCAGTTTAAGGGCGACTGCCGTGTCCATGTCGGTAGGTCACCAATGAAGGAGCTGGGGCTCCCACGTCGATCGGAAGAATGGACGCGACAAAAAGCTGGAATTCATCCGAGTTGCTTTAATCAAACCAAACACTCAGGCACTCTGAAAAGCCCGTTAGCAATATATATACATATTATCCCGGAGCGTTTGCCCAGGAAAGGCGAGAGGGGGCATGCCCGGGCGTCCCGACCGAGGCCTGGCAAGTTGAGCGCGGGCCTGCCCGGGCGTCCTGGACGAGCCCGGCATGGTGATCGCTCCGCGTCCTTGATAGGTGCAAGGCGATTGTGAAAACCCAGCGGTAGCCGCTACAAGACTACACTTGTACACAGCGAGACCACACTTGTACACAGCGAGACCACACTTGTACACAGCAAGACTACACTTGTACACAGCGAGACTACACTTGTACACAGCGAGACCACACTTGTACACAGCGAGACCACACTTGTACACAGCGAGACCACACTTGTACACAGCGAGACCACACTTGTACACAGTAAGACTACACTTGTACACAGCGAGACCACACTTGTACACAGCGAGACTACACTTGTACACAGCGAGACCAAACTTGTACACAGCGAGACTACACTTGTACACAGCGAGACCACACTTGTACACAGCGAGACTACACTTGTACACAGCGAGACCACACTTGAACACAGCGAGACCACACTTGTACACAGCGAGACTACACTTGTACACAGCGAGACTACACTTGTACACAGCGAGACCACACTTGTACACAGCGAGACTACACTTGTACACAGCGAGACCACACTTGTACACAGCGAGACTACACTTGTACACAGCAAGACCACACTTGTACACGGCGAGACTACACTTGTACACGGTGAGACCACACTTGTACACGGCGAGACCACACTTGTACACGGCGAGACTACACTTGTACACGGCGAGACTACACTTGTACACGGCGAGACCACACTTGTACACAGCGAGACCACACTTGTACACAGCGAGACTACACTTGTACACAGCGAGACTACACTTGTACACAGCGAGACTACACTTGTACACAGCGAGACTACACTTGTACACAGCGAGACCACACTTGGACACAGCGAGACTACACTTGTACACAGCGAGACTACACTTGTACACAGCGAGACCACACTTGTACACAGCGAGACTACACTTGTACACAGCGAGACTACACTTGTACACAGCGAGACTACACTTGTACACAGCGAGACTACACTTGTACACAGCGAGACTACACTTGTACACAGCGAGACTACACTTGTACACAGCGAGACTACACTTGTACACAGCGAGACCACACTTGTACACAGTACGACTACACTTGTACACAGCAGGACTACACCTGTGCACGGCAAGACTACACTTGTACATGGCAAGACTACACTTGTACACAGCGAGACTACACTTGTACACAGCGAGACTACACTTGTACACAGCGAGACCACACTTGTAAACAGCGAGACTACACTTGGACACAGCGAGACCACACTTGTACACAGCGAGACCACACTTGTACACAGCGAGACTACACTTGTACACAGCGAGACCACACTTGTACACAGCGAGACCACACTTGTACACAGCGAGACCACACTTGTACACAGCGAGACTACACTTGTACACAGCGAGACTACACTTGTACACAGCGAGACTACACTTGTACACAGCGAGACCACACTTGGACACAGCGAGACTACACTTGTACACAGCGAGACTACACTTGTACACAGCGAGACCACACTTGTACACAGCGAGACTACACTTGTACACAGCGAGACTACACTTGTACACAGCGAGACTACACTTGTACACAGCGAGACTACACTTGTACACAGCGAGACTACACTTGTACACAGCGAGACTACACTTGTACACAGCGAGACTACACTTGTACACAGAGAGACTACACTTGTACACAGTGAGACCAAACTTGTACACAGCGAGACTACACTTGTACACAGCGAGACCAGACTTGTACACAGTACGACTACACTTGTACACGGCAGGACTACACCTGTGCACGGCAAGACTACACTTGTACACGGCGAGACTACACTTGTACACAGCGAGACTACACTTGTACACAGCGAGACTACACTTGTACACAGCGAGACCACACTTGTAAACAGCGAGACTACACTTGTACACAGCGAGACTACACTTGTACACAGCGAGACTACACTTGTACACAGCGAGACTACACTTGTACACAGCGAGACTACACTTGTACACAGCGAGACCACACTTGTAAACAGCGAGACTACACTTGTACACAGCGAGACCACACTTGTACACAGCGAGACTACACTTGTACACAGCGAGACCACACTTGTACACAGCGAGACTACACTTGTACACAGCGAGACCACACTTGTACACAGCGAGACTACACTTGTACACAGCGAGACTACACTTGTACACAGCGAGACTACACTTGTACACAGCGAGACCACACTTGTACACAGCGAGACTACACTTGTACACAGCGAGACCACACTTGAACACAGCGAGACTACACTTGTACACAGCGAGACTACACTTGTACACAGCGAGACTACACTTGTACACAGCGAGACCACACTTGTACACAGCGAGACTACACTTGTACACAGCGAGACCACACTTGTACACAGCGAGACTACACTTGTACACAGCGAGACCACACTTGTACGCAGCGAGACCACACTTGTACACAGCGAGACCACACTTGTACACAGCGAGACTACACTTGTACACAGCGAGACTACACTTGTACACAGCGAGACTACACTTGTACACAGCGAGACCACACTTGTACACAGCGAGACCACACTTGTACACAGCGAGACTACACTTGTACACAGCGACACTACACTTGTACACAGCGACACTACACTTGTACACAGCGAGACTACACTTGTACACAGCGAGACCACACTTGTACAAAGCAAGACTACACTTATACACAGCGAGACTACACTTGTACACAGCGAGACCACACTTGTACACGGCAAGACCACACTTGTACACGGCGAGACCACACTTGTACACGGCGAGACCACACTTGTACACGGCGAGACCACACTTGTACACAGCGAGACTACATTTGTACACAGCGAGACCACACTTGTACACAGCGAGACCACACTTGTACACAGCGAGACTACACTTGTACACAGCGAGACTACACGTGTACACAGCGAGACCACACTTGTACACAGCGAGACCACACTTGTACACAGCGAGACTTGTACACAGCGAGACTACACTTGTACACAGCGAGACTACACTTGTACACAGCGAGACTACACTTGTACACAGCGAGACTACACTTGTACACAGCGAGACTACACTTGTACACAGCGAGACTACACTTGTACACAGCGAGACCACACTTGTACACAGCGAGACCACACTTGTACACAGCGAGACTACACTTGTACACAGCGAGACTACACTTGTACACAGCGAGACTACACTTGTACACAGCGAGACTACACTTGTACACAGCGAGACCACACTTGTACACAGCGAGACCATACTTGTACACGGCGAGACTACACTTGTACACGGCAAGACCACACTTGTACACGGCGAGACTACACTTGTACACGGCGAGACCACACTTGTACACGGCGAGACCACACTTGTACACGGCGAGACCACACTTGTACACGGCGAGACCACACTTGTACACGGCGAGACCACACTTGTACACGGCAAGACTACACTTGTACACAGCGAGACTACACTTGTACACAGCGAGACCACACTTGTACACAGCGAGACTACACTTGTGCACAGCGAGACCACACTTGTGCACAGCGAGACCACACTTGTGCACAGCAAGACTACACTTGTACACAGCGAGACTACACTTGTGCACGGCAAGACCACACTTGTACACGGTGAGACCACACTTGTACACGGCAAGACCACACTTGTACACGGCAAGAGCACACTTGTACACGGCAAGACCACACTTGTACACAGCGAGACCACACTTGTACACGGCGAGACCACACTTGTACACGGCAAGGCCACACTTGTACACGGCAAGACCACACTTGTACACGGCAAGACCACACGTGTGCACGGCAAGACTACACTTGTACACAGCGAGACCACACTTGTGCACAGCGAGACCACATTTGTGCACAGCGAGACCACACTTGTGCACAGCAAGACTACACTTGTACACAGCAAGACCACACTTGTGCACAGCAAGACTACACTTGTACACAGCGAGACCACACTTGTGCACAGCAAGACTACACTTGTACACAGCGAGACCACACTTGTGCACAGCGAGACCACACTTGTGCACAGCGAGACCACACTTGTGCACAGCGAGACCACACTTGTGCACAGCGAGACTACACTTGTGCACAGCGAGACCACACTTGTACACAGCAAGACCACACTTGTACACAGCAAGACCACACTTGTACACAGCAAGACTACACTTGTGCACAGCGAGACTACACTTGTGCACAGCGAGACCACACTTGTACACAGCAAGACCACACTTGTACACAGCAAGACTACACTTGTACACAGAAATACTACACTTGTACGTCGCAAGACTACACTTGTACACAGCGAGACCACACTTGTACACAGCGAGACCACACTTGTACACGGCAAGACCACACTTGTACACGACGAGACCACACTTGTACACGGCAAGACCACACTTGTACACTGCAAGACGACACTTGTGCACAGCGAGACTACACTTGTACACAGCAAGACTACACTTGTACACAGGACTACACTTGTGCACAGCGAGACTACACTTGTGCACAGCGAGACCACACTTGTGCACAGCGAGACCACACTTGTGCACAGCGAGACCACACTTGTGCACAGCGAGACCACACTTGTGCACAGCAAGACCACACTTGTGCACAGCGAGACTACACTTGTGCACAGCGAGACCACACTTGTACACAGCAAGACTACACTTGTACACAGTAGGACTACACTTGTACACAGCAAGGCTACACTTGTACACAGTAAGACTACACGTGTACACAGTAAGATTAAACTTGTACACAGCAGGACTACACTTGTACACAGCAGGACTACACTTGTACACAGCAGGACTACACTTGTACACAGCAAGGCTACACTTGTACACAGTAAGACTACATTTGTACACAGCAGGACTACACTTGTGCACAGCAAGACTACACTTGTACACAGCAAGACTACACTTGTGCACAGCGAGACCACACTTATACACAGCAAGACCACACTTGTACACAGCAAGACTACACCTGTGCACAGCAAGACGACACCTGTGCACAGCAGGACTACACTTGTACACAGCAAGGCGGCACTTGTACACAGTAAGTCTACACTTGTACACAGTAAGACTACATTTGTACACAGCAGGACTACACTTGTATACAGCAAGGCTACACTTGTACACAGTAAGACTACATTTGTACACAGCAGGACTACACTTGTGCACATCAAGACTACACTTGTACACAGTAAGACTACACTTGTACACAGCGAGACTACACTTGTGCACAGCGAGACCACACTTATACACAGCAAGACCACACTTGGACACAGCAAGACTACACCTGTGCACAGCGAGACCACACTTATACACAGCAAGACCACACTTGGACACAGCAAGACTACACCTGTGCACAGCAAGACTACACCTGTGCACAGCAAGACTTCACTTGTGCACAGCAAGACTACACTTGTGCACAGCAAGACTACAATTGTACACAGCAAGACTACACATGTGCATAGCAAGGCTACACTTGTACACAGCAAGGCTACACTTGTGCACAGCAAGACTACACTTGTACACAGCAAGACTACACTTGTACACAGCAAGACTACACTTGTACACAGCAAGACTACACTTGTACACAGCAAGACTACACTTGTACACAGCAAAACCTCAATCCTGTGAAAGAGATCTTGTTTCCTTGCGTAAAAGAAGCTTTTTGTTGACACAAAAGCTTGATCTTCAGGTGTTTCATCACAAATATCTACTCCAACGCAGAAACGTGTTTGTTTCATCAAATAGTGTGTACTTTGTCACATCAATTAGTGTGTACACCATCCGTATCAGAATAGAGCCCGGCTCAAGGTATATATTTCAGACCAGCCCCTTGCAGGGGGGGGGGGGGGGGGGGGGGGATTTGGCCGTCCTTGCTGTGCAGGTGCTTAAACTTGGAGTGGTAGTTGAAAAGTACAATGGTAAACCGGATAATAGTGTTTTATGGATACCTTAACATTTCACCCCAAGGTCAAGGACGAGGCTGGAGCTGGCGTAGCATAGAACTTCGTATGTTGTAGCTCTCACCTTGTTGTGCCGGAAAGACTAGGTCCATTTTTTTGTTTTTAGACAGTCTGCACAATGTCGGTTATTGCTGCAGGTAAGGCCTCGGGTGAGCCCAGGGCGGCCAGGCCATCCAACAGCATCTTGGATCGGGTCCGCAGTGAGGCGCAACTTGACGAAGGTGGGGTAATGTAGGTCTGCAGGTGGTCCAGATTTACATTTACGTCAATGTTTTGGTCGGCCTGCATTGACCGTAGGAAGTAGTAGTCACCGTTGGCAATTCCATGGTTACGCAGTTGGACATACCCAGCTACTTCAGCATGGCCGCGTGTGAAGTTGTGCTTTGTGGCACACTGCAGTGTAGCTTGTAGATCGGTACAGGTCAGAACCTCACGCCTCAGGTGAATCGGTGTTTTTTTTGTTGTTTTTTGTGTACAAGATCGAGGCTCGTGTAAGAGCTAACATTAATCACAAAAAGACAAACTGACACATAAAACATAAGATAACCGGAGTGGGAGACAAGATGGGGAGGGAGAGGGAAGGACAAAAACACAACATTTGAGAGCAGGGACATCGAGAGAACTGTGGGAGGGAGAGGGCTTGGGGGGGGAGGTGGGAGAGGTATAAAACACATGGACACTGCAAGGACTTCCAGGAAAGAAGTTGGTATTTCAGAAAAAGTGTATCTGGGGTGAATTAGCGGGGGTAGAAAAGATCAAGGTTTTGGATGGGGGAAGATAAGAGATGGTGGTGAACAGCTGTTTTAAAGCCCTGGAGGGAGGAGTGGGATTGAAGGGAGTGGGGGAGTTTGTTCCAGAGGCGGAAGAAAAGAGGAATGAAAGAGTGAAGAGGAGCAAAGAGCCTAGATTTTGGCAGTTTAACCATAAGAGGGTTGCAGGCAGATCTTGTGCGACCTGTAGGAATGTTTGGGGGACAGCCCAGAGAGAGCAAGGCCAGAGAGGAGTCGGTAGAAGACAGAAAGACCACCAACCTGCCTGCGGTGAGTGAGTGAAGCCCTCGGAGTTAGCTTTCGAGGGCCCAAGGTTCATCCAAGTCCAAGGAGTTCCAAGTTGGTTGTTCCAAGGAGGCCAAAGGAGTCCTTCTGCCCACCCACCTAGGCTTGCTGTTTATTGTCGAGTGTTGCTTGTACAAAGCAAAACTACACATATGACACGAGGACAATGAGGAAGATACTTAAGGACATATGTTACTGGACTTGATATAGGAAGTACATGCACTTGAAACACAGGAATTTTTAAAGGATCATGTGCAATCACATGTGACGGACACTCCATATGCTGCTGTTGGCTTAAGTCAGAATTTACCCTGGTATGATGTAGTATAATCTCTTCCATGCTTCCTGCCAACAAATTGAATCCATTTATTATTCCGTGACGATGACGCTGAGTTTGAATAGTCCATAACTTTGTTACCCTGCGCTCGCGAAGCAAAACCAGGGTTAAGCATTCGCGTCAGTCCTACGTACCTACGTACGTGTGTGTCTGCATTTTAAAAAATCATTTTCTCGGCAACCGTTGGTCCGATTGACATGAAATTTTCACCATAGGAGGGACTCCTCCTGTAGAATATTTTTGGTGAATATTATGACGTCACAGGTCACGTGGTACGGGCGCCATCTTGGAAAAACCAAAAAAACCTTGCACCTCTATATCTCAAAAACTGCTGCACAGAAATAATTGAGACATGGCTCATTGTAAATAACTCTCCTTGGGGAATAACATATGTGAATGATGACGTCATAGGTGCCGCCGTTATGACGTCATAATTCGACAAGTAAAAAACTTTATCCGATCAGGATGAAATTTATTGAGCATCTTCTCGGTATAAATTGATGCAGAAATAAAATTATAATGACGTCGTAGGTCACGTGGTTCGGACGCCATATTGTTTTGAGTGAAAAACCACTAAAATCCAATTTTCTCCTAAACGACTGAACAGATCGAGGCAAAACTTTGCAGGCAGAATTGCATGCCCATGACGAACAAAAAAGTCAGCGAGAATGACGTCATGCATCACATGGTTTCAGAGTTATTACGTTTTTAAGCATAAACGTTTAAAACCTAGCTCCTCCCTAATTTGTGATCCTATCGAGGGGAAACTTCACAATGTGTTGAGCATATGAGTCTACTAAAATCACCTTTTTGAATTTGCGATAGGTCACGTGGTTTGGCAGATATAAATAATTAAACGAAAATATTTTTTTAAATTATAACTCTTGAACCGCTTCATTGATCGACGTGAAACTATACATTACAGTAGAGGTAATGAAGTGTAACATGTGTGCAAAATTTCAAGATGATTGGATGTACGGTCTGGAAGCTATTAGTTGTTATTTCGTGAAGAAGAAGTGTTCTAGGGGGGGCATGTAATTAATTATCACACTGCACATGATGAGCAGGCAAAGTATGGAGCGACCTCACGAGGTCATTTTGACCTCAAATAAAATTCTGATTTCAGATTTGTCAATCGCTGAGGTATATTAACACACGACCAAAACATATTTGGCGAAATTCCGACGATATTTGACGAAAATATAACATTTGTGTCTGCATTTCAGTAGAGTAAAGTGTGTGCCGTGTCAGCGTTTTAAAAATTGAAACGTGGCTCATTGTAAATAACTCCATATGGGGAATAGGTGTTGTTAACGATGACGTCATTGGTGCCATAATTACGACGTCATAATTCAACAGGGACAACGCTTAGTTTGATCAGTTTGAAATTTATTGAGCATGATCTATGCAACCATTATTTAGAGAATATAAATTTATGATGTCATCGCTCACGTGGTCTGGCAGCCATATTGGATCAAAAAAAAAGAAACGTTCAAAAATAGAAGAGGTGGCTCACACCAAGTTGACTGCGCAGGGTAAGTATTCTATGAATACCATCTATTTTGTTATGCGATATATGTCGGTCTGATTTTATATGTCGATCTGTCTCGTTTGTTTGTCTGAGCGCGATAACTCGTGAACGCTTTCAGTTATCTCCGCCAAACTTTACCAGAGGATTCCAAAGGACAAGAATGAGGCTGCCAATGTTATTTGACTATATATGTCAAAGGTCGAGGTCAAAGTTCAAGATTCTCTCGATTTTCGTCATACCTGTCAGGCCCAATCCCAGTGGGGATTGATTGTTTGCCTGTGATGGTACTTGATAGGTTTCAAGCATGATGGTTCTAAAGGCTTCAACTGGAAAAAGTCTTGATGGGCACTTAAAAAAATTCTCACATGGATATTTCAATTAATCTAAAACGAATTGTCCACACGCAACTATGGTTGTGCTAAATTTGGAAGAAATGATAAACCGCAGTCCTTCTGTTTGTTTGAGCAGTTTACAAAGCTTGGAAGGCGACATGGTAAAGCCGTATACCTACCTGGTGTGTAAAATGTACCACCATTCTGATGGCACCATGAACAAATTCCAAATTCCTGCTCTAACCAATAGGGGGCACTGCATCAGTGACCCCATCAAAAGCCATGTGCTGTATATGAAAGAAGAATAAGAACATGTTATTTTTGTTATTTTATTACAAATGCTGAATACAACAATAGCATCAATACCTTAAGTTTTTTTTCATTGAGACACCAATGTTTGAAGGTCAGCAGTAATGGTCAGTGACCCTGGAAATCACACATTTAAGTTCCCACCAATTGCCCACTCTCCCACTCTCCCAACAGAGGCAACAACAAGACCCACTGAAGAATTTCAAATACACAGGAAAATAAGCTTCCTAGTTGCAAGTGCACGATAAGAATAAGACGTGTAGTTGTGCTGCACAGGTTTGGAATTGAGCTTTGCACCACGCTCGTCTAACTCCTCTGCTCAGTAATTCTTGGACTTTCTTTTTCCCTCACTGATGACCATCCATCTATGTGGGGAGATCATTGGTGCAAAACTACTTTTTGAAATCCCAGCTTGCTTTTCTTTTTCAAACATGAATGACGTGACATTATCAGCGATTGTATATACAAGTCGGGCGTTCCATACTGGGGTGTCACAAATAACATAGTCGGTGTTAAAACGTCTTTGAATTAAAAAAAAAACTACATCTCTACTGTAGGAATCATTTGCTTCATCAAATTCCACTCTTCCCCCTCCCACCCCTTGTTTTTGTTTTTTTTGTTTTTTTTTGACGTGTGTGAAACAACCAAAAACCCACGATGAATTTAGCACCAAACAGTAAGGCTGAGCCAGTCAGACGTGACATTTGTTCAGCATCACTGGCAACACGTGATTTGTTCCTCGAGCAAGCAAGTGGATTGGGGGGGGGGGAGGGAGGGGGAGTCGCTGAGGTTAAACTCTTACGGGTGGTGCCACCCCCTCCCCCTCCTCCATCCCACATCCAACCACACATACATTGCTAGGGGTCTATAGGTATGGAACTTACAGCAGTAGAAAGCGACGTTTGGCAAAGCTGCATACAAGCACATGCTCCTATCTTTTCTCAAGAGGAATGTTCACACATGATGTATACATGTGGTTGGCATCCATGCAAAGCTCACTCGGCGAAGCATAATTTGGGGAGAGCTATGCAGGTCGATAATGATCCATAGTTCATTGAGGAATTATGTACAGATGGGGATCTCAATGAGGGAACATTTCAGTGCACTCAGGATCTCGGCCATTAGAATGAAAGGGCCTTTTTTGGCATTTTGAGGAAAATATAGGGGTTGTGCAGTGGAAGAGGAAAGGTATGCAGGAGGAAGATGAGAAGAGTGACCTGTTCCAGCCAAAATTTAACCCACTACCCACAGGTGAGGAGACGGGGGTTTGTTGGGCATGGCTAATGAAAGCTTAAGGTGAAACATACAGGTGGATTTTGTAGGATGCAGAGGAGTTTTGTGTATGGAGTAAAGGGAAAGGTGTGGGATTAGTGGCAAGCAGTAAAGGTGGAAGAACACATTCACTCTGGGATTTGTGTGGAGGTTGGTGAGGTGGGACTATTTGCGGGACTGGGAGAGCCACGAAAATGTAGGAGGAAGCAAGCGGCTAGTGCAAGCAATAGCAACACTGAGAAGAGGAGCAGCAACAGGATAACGCCTTCCAGAGGGAGTGCCTTTGGCGGTATCTCTTCTGCCGGGATATTGTTAGTCTGGTTCAGCATGAAACCAAGTGTCCAGCCCAGGCTCATGCCATTCACCTGCAAGGGAAGGAGGATTGGATTAGGTGAGTGGTGTGTCCTTCCATTTTGTAGAGGCCATTATAAGGGGTGTTCGATAAGTAATCGTACATCTTTAAGGACCTTCTGTCCATTTTCATTTTATTATTTTTAATCTTCGCAAACTTGTCTTTCTGAATGATGATTGATGATATGTCAATTGTCTCTAAATGTTCTTATTTTGGCCATACCAACAATCTGCTACGGTGTTCTGCTTTTGTTTCAGTTGGCCTGTTAGTATTTCCATCTGAAGCCTTGCCTCATGATGTGGAGAACATGTTCTTATCCCATATACTGTTTGTGTTTGCCTTTTGCCATGACTGTCTTTGTAATCAAAGTACAATCATTTATACTTTAAAAAAACTTTTATATCTTTACAGAAATCTAAGATTCGTCGAAGTTTGTACATACATCTGATCTCATGCAGGACTTATGACAACATCGGTGCAATTCGACATAAATTAAGAGGACATTAATGGATTGTGAACAAAGCTTAGGTTCCCTGCATCACGAGTCAAGAGCTCCTATCTGAACTTCAGATAAATTGTAAAAAGTAATAAAAACACCATCGGTGCTAGAGCTGAATAAGTTTTAGCCCCTCCTTTCCCCTTCTGCAACATCCACTGCCACATTTGCTTGTTTCGGATGTTAAAGTGTGTCCGTGCTAATTGGAACTAATGCAGCCAATAGCGTTACAAATGTAACTAGAACGGCACTTGGTAAAGCTCGTACCTTGGCCAGGCTGAAACACTACGTTTTGTGTGCTCACTGATAGGCCAGATCTGGATTTGGAACTGGACCAAAAGCTAATTGGCTTGTTCTTGTCACCTGATCAACTCATCCACATAGTTTTGTCATAACTTATCCAAAACGTTTTGAAATATCATGCTATATATAGTTTTTGGCCCCATTTCTCAATGGTGAAGAATCACTTAACAATTTTTTTTCATTCTCGTATCTGGATCCAGATTCAGATCTTCACCAAAATCTGTTCATTTTGCCGAGGTCACACACCCAACCTGTCCACCAAATTTTGGCCAAATCAGTCCAAAGCCTTTTGAGATATCCTGCTCACAGACAGACAAACAAACAAACAAGAAAGACCACGCAGAGCACGATACTTGCGGGATCTCTCAAACAAATTTGACCTAAAAAATAATTGGTGGTTTAATTCAATGACCAAAGATGCAAATCCTCTTCAACTTTCAAGTAAATCAGATGAAAATTGATGATTTTAGAAATTTGACATATGTTGACCTTCATACCTCAAAAATAATTGGTGGTTGAATTAAGTGACCAGACATGGAAATCCTCTTCAAATTTCAAGTCAATTGGATGAAAATTGAGGATTTTATAAATCTCACCATAGAAGATGTTGACCTTTGGCCTATGTTGACCTTTTGGCAGATGTTGGCTTCGAAAATTATTGGTAGTTGAATTCAATGACCAAGTATGCCAATACTCTTCAAATTTCAAGTCAATTGGATGAAAATTACGATTTTATAAATCTGGCCTATGTTGACCAGATTGTCAGTGCTAGAGCTGATTGCTCCTGTCCTGATCACAGGACAAAATTTCGCTTATGTTGACCTTTTGACCTTTAGACTTCAAAAATAATTGGTGGTTGAATTCAGTGACACGATATGCAAATCCTGTTCAAATTTCAAGTCAATCAGATGAAAATTGAGGATTTTAGAAATTTCACCTAAGTTGTTGACCTTTGGCCTATGTTGACTTTTTGGTCAATGTTGACCTCAAAAATAATTGGTGATTGAATTAAATGACCAAATATGCAAATTTTTAAATTTCAAGACAATCAGATAAAAATTAACAATTTTTGAAATTTCGCTTATGTTGACCTTTTGGCCAATGTTGACCTCAACAATAATTGGTGGTTGAATTCAGTGATGTGATATACAAATCCTGTTCAAATTTCAAGTCAATTGGATGAAAATTGACGATTTTAGAAATTAGGCCAATGTTAACCTTTTGACCTCAAAATCAATAGGCTTCTTGCTTATGACCAACTCTACCGTTTAGTGAGGTTTTCTGAAGATCGCTTTAAAATTGTGAGCTGAGGGCGATTAACATACGAACAAATAAACAAGAACGACGTCGTGCAGAGCACGATAGTTGCAAAATTCCGAAAACAAATTGGACCTTAAAAATAATTGGCGGTTGAATTCAAAGACCTAATCTGAAAATCCTGTTCAAATTTAAAGTCTCAAAACATTGTGAAAAACATCTCAAAACGCTGTCCACCTAATTGGTCAAAACGTTGTCCAAAAGTTACTTTTTCTATGCTACGTGGGACTTTTTATATTCGATGTGGGACTTTTCTCTATGGCACTAAACACTATGAGCAGAACCTGAAAAAAAGCAAGAAGTTTAACTAATTAATTATATTTTGCACCCTAGCTTGGTGCTGAGGCATGCATTTTTAATTGTGGGTAAAAACAAAGGTTGATCATCAGTGTGGGAAATGGTGATGGCCAGAGGTCTGAGCCACATAGATAAATTACAATTACATTTGTACTGGTTAAAGGTAGTCAAAGGGAATGGAATACCTTTTTGAGGAAACGGATGTTTTCAAAACTGTTTCCATCGAACTTGTACCCGGCCAACAAAAGGGTGTGTACAAGATGCCCGTTGAAGCAAACCTCTCTCAACCTCTCATCCTTCTGTTTTGGCTCTTGAAGTTTGATCTGCAACAGACGTGCCAGTTCTCAACTTAACATGTCGTTTTCATTGCTGTGAGAGACTAAAGAACACCAATTTACCATAGCTCGTTTAACCCTGGTTATCTTGGCCGGACAAGGTGAGAGATTGTACTTGAATATGGACAACATTGTTGATGCTGTTAACAAATGGCCAGACTTTTATAAAGATGGGCGATTAGACGGTACTTTAAGGTGCCATCTTACAGTGCAGTTTGATTATTTGGGGATTGATTTGTATATTTGCATGCACTTTATCATCCACGAATGTGGGACACTGTCGAAAACTTTTAGTTATTCGCATTTTGCAATTTTCAAGTGTGGCCTTGTTCAGTAGTAGGTGGTCAATTGTTCCATAATAACTTCTCCAACATCCCTTTTGCTCTGCCTCTAAACCTCCTTGCTGTGTTATGTGATGGTACATAATTTCTGTGATTATTCCTGTCAGGAGCTTGTATGTGGTTGGTCGGCATGTTATCAGCTGGTATTTGTGGGAAGTTTGGTTTCCTCTGATTTTGGGATGAGAAAGGTGTTCCCTTCTACGAGCCACTCATCCACTGCCTTTTCCTCTTGGATCAGTTCGTTAAATGTCCTGGCGTAGTGATTGTGAAGAGCATCAAGTTGTTTTAGCCAGAAATTTGGAATTCCATCTGGGCCTGGGCTTTTGAAGTTAGACATTTTTTGAAGTTGTTTTCTAATTTTCTCTTCATCAATAAATCAATGGCAGCATTTCCTCGAGATATTGCTTCTTCTTTCCCAAGTTTGGGATCCATTCAGCTTCCTCGTTATATTATTTTCAATCTTCAAAAACTCCTCTCCAGAATTTTCCCAGTTTTTCTTTTTCAGGGGGAGTTGACACATTTTGCTTTTGTTTCCCCATTTCACGGTCAAGTCTCTTCGGGTTACTCTCAAACATGTGGTTTTGTTTTCTCCTGTTGTTTCCTTCTTCATAGTTTTAAATCTTCCTTGCTATCATTTCTATTTTGAGTTTTTCAGCACCCAAGCACTCGAGGTCTTTGTCTTCGATTTTGTGTTTGTTTTTTATTCTTTGGATTCTCTTTTTTAGTTTTGACTGTCTGTTTCCTTTCCTAAACTGTTGTATTTGTCCTACTTTCTTCCGCAGTTGCTCTCTTTGTGTCTCTAATTTCTGACTCCATAGTGGAATTTGGTTTCTATCTGCAGGGCCTGGTTTTCTCTTCTTCTGGTGTTGTTTGCCCGTTACTTTTTCTTGAATGAATAGTGCCTCTGTGAAACAGACGACATCAATTTCCTTCAAGATGGATGATTTTGAAATCATTTTTGTAATTGAATGGTTGGTTCGCCTCACTAAGATTTTTGTCTATTTGTTTTCTATGTGATAAAGTTTTGGTCCTTTTCTGAGTTTTATCAATTTCATCTCTTCTATTTTGTTGGCTAACTCCTCTTCCAGTCTATGCTGCTCTTCATCATCCTCACCACCTTCTCTCCCTCATTCTGCTGCTCTCCCTTGTCTTTCTGCCCATCATCATCTGCCTTTTCCATTCTTTTCCCCTTCGTGTGTGCCCGAGTCACCTGGTCTTTGTTTCTGAATCGGTCTTGCCCTTCTTTCAGGGGAATACCATCATTCTTTCCTTTTGCCACACACTTTATTAGTTGCCTTTGGTCCGGCTCTATGTCAGGGTTGTGTGTGTGAGTGTGAGGTCATCAAGTACAACATATCATTCTCTTTGCTACTCCCCCCTCCTCCCCTCACCTTTCCTCACCTTTCTCTCCCCCTTTCTCCACCCCTCTTCACCCCCACTCCCCCTTTCTCCACCCCTCTCCACCCCCCCTTCCAGCCTTGTCTTTCAATCCCCCCTCCTCTCTTAGTATCCCTGTCAGTGAAGCGGCGGGTGGTATTTGCTGAATGTATATTAAATACAAGGCCCCAAACCACATCTCACCTCCTGCCACGTCTTGTTGCAGAATTCCGCAAGCCCGTTTTCAAATTCTTCGAGCTGAACCATTCCTTCCTCGGAAGTGAGATTCAGCCCACTTATGGTGTAATAAAATGCTGCAAATGCCTACTCTCCATGGAGGTGGAGGGGAGGGGATGGAAAAGAAAGTATAGTTTCATCACGTGACAGATGTTTTAATACCAATTGGACAGAAGTGCACATCTCCGATTGGTCAAGGAACCTCTTGCAGTAACTATTGGCCATGTAATAGATAAAGTATGCTCATGTGATTATTTTGAAGAGAGTCCTTTCTTTGTATGATTCACCACAGGGAAACCAACATTTGTATTTAATATTCAATAATAATACGAGGGCTGGCAGGATGGCCTAGAGGTATGCACATTCGCCTCTGAGCTGTCTAGCCTGGGTTGGAATCCTGACCCAGCTATAAATTGTCATCCCAGTGTTTCACAGGCAGGGGGATTCATCAGTATGTGCGCCGTCCCTCAGATGGACGTCAAACTGGCATTCCCTCTGCTGGCATTAGTTGGTGGACGTTAACAATCCCACTGTGTCCTTTGGGAAGAGTGGGTGCTATTGCTGGCACCATGAACAGATTCTTACCCTAAGAGGGATGGCAAACTGCCCAGCATGACCCCTGGCCTAGAAGCTGCTTCTGCAGAAACAATGCTCTGTAACAGAGTATGGTATGTCACATCGGTATAATAATACGAGTTCCCTTTCAAGAGACTTCAATGCAGGAGGAGGCCATCATGCCCATCAAAGCCTGAACCATTATTACCAACCTATGGTTGTTTGTTTATGCTCTGCATTTACATGTTGAACGTAATTGAAGGAAGCAGCACGTACTATTTTAAAGTCTTTGGTATAACTTCGCCAGGGTTCGAACCGCTGACCTCCCAGTGCGGACGCTGAGGCTGGTCTAAATGTCCATCGATAGTGACGACACTACTGAAGGTCCTTTAATCTCATTCCATTAGTCACACTTCCCTCCCAACTTTCTAACCCTAGGAGGAATCTCACAAGCTGCAACGAGGACTGCTTGCCTTTTGGATTGTTGGCCAAAGGTACGGTTTTCTCTCCCACATGCAGCACCTTTCTTCTGGTTGCATAATTTGTGGGAGCACAGTGAGGACACTGGCATAGTGCCACCTGGAAATTAGGCCAGGAATTTAGAATTTGGTCGATGTAGCCTCTTCATTTTTGGAAAGTACTATTGGATCTTTAATGTGCACCAGAAAATGAAACAACTGGCTTAACAATCCCATGGAAGAGGAGTGCACCGAAGACGCATTGCCCTGCCTCAAATGCCAAGACTCAATCACAGACTATGGATCAAAGGCAAGTATACCACCTCTGAGTTCAATGATATGGTCCCTTTTGTTTCTATACCAAAATGGAGGCTCATGGAAGAGAGGAAGGGATTGGGGAGTTGTGGGGGGGGGGGGGGGGGGGGGATTTAGATCCTGGTGCACTGCCTTTTCGAAACCTTGGATAAAAGGGTGGGAGCAATGGCATCTTGTTGGCAATGGCAATGGCAGCATGGCCATTCCACAAAGGAGCAGAGGTGTGCAGTTAGCTTAGAATTTTAGGAGGGGGGGGGGCGGGGGGGGGTAGGAGTAGCCAGGAGGATGTTACTGGGAAAGCACAACCTTCCTGGAGTTCCTAGGGAGGGTCAGAAGGCTGAGGGTAGATCATGCTAAACCAGAGGAGATGGACACCTTACATTATTATCAACTTATGCTGAACTAAATATTACATCAAACTAAATGCAGGAACCCACCATGTATGAGCGGAAGACGTTCGGTTGATACACGCCATTGAAGGAACATTCCGGGTTTTCGCTACACGAAGACAGGTTGAATAAGGTCTCGACCGCTGCACGGCAGCCATTGCTGTTCCCTGTACCCACAAAGGTCACCGTCTTGTCTGGTTTGTACCACGCCGGGGCTGAAGATGCAGTGCAAGGGCTCTCATAAATAAAGTCCATTCTTTTGGTGAAACTGAAGCCCTCATTTAAGCATGGGTTGGATGCTGTGCCCTGTGTCTCATTGTAGTTCATCTAAGGGAGTTGGAAACGGGACAGATTTGGTGGATGAAGAGAGATAAATAAATAAAAAACATCCTATTGTACAAATATTCATTGAAAATTTCCTCTCTTTATTTTCCCCAAACGTGGTGTCAGGTGACCAAGTCAAGGCATATGATCTGTTTTTCTGGGAGCAAAGCAAAGACAAGTTTTAACTTTTTAACGGAAGCGTGTGAAAAATAAACCCGCCTAACTGACAGAGAAACATTCCAACTACAAGGGAGATGTTTGGACATTTTCAAGCTCTGGAGAAAGTGCAAGAACCTGGACATAGTCATTAAAATGTCATAAAAAGTCATTAAAATGAGTGGAAACATTTACTGACCAGTTTGATAAAAACCACCGTTTAGAGGCCATGTTTCCCCGCAGAGTGGGGGTTGGCCTTTTCGGGGACCGTGGTAGTTGTTGTTTTTTTTGGTCCCCTTTTTGAAGCAATGTTTTACGGCCGGATGCCCTTCCTGACGCCAACCCTTTTTGCCGCCTTTAACGACAAACAGGGAATTACCAGTGAACTGGTACTCAATTAGCCGACCTCGGAAGGATGACAGGCTGAGTCAACCCCCCTGGCGTTAATTCAGCGATCGACCGAGATTCGAACCCAGGATCCTAGGATCCTAAGCCGGCACCCTAGCCGCTAGCCCAACACCAGGGACTCCTAGCCGCTAGCCCAACACCAGGGTTCAACACCAACACCAGTTTGATACCAAGAAGCAATTTAAAAGAAGTTATTTCTTGCTCAGAAATAAAGGCAATCCTGAAGATTCCTTGTGTTATTTCTCCTTAAAATGACTACATTCTATTCCTAAGCTATTAACCTCACATTTTCATTCGCTCTCTCTCCCTCTTGGCAACAAAGACAAAAAAGGTGTGAATACAAAACTATTATAATCTGTTGCATTTCCATAGATTATAAAATAAAATCTGCAATCCTTTATAATGCAATCGTCAATAGCTACTACTACTACTACTACAGGTACTACTACTACAGCTACTACTACTACTACTACTACTACTACTACTACTACAGCTGCTACTACTACTACTACAGCTACTACTACTACTACTACAGCTACTACTACTACAGCTACAGCTACTATAGCTACTACTACTCCTCCTACTACTACAACAGCTGCTACTACTACTCCTCCTCCTCCTCCTACTACTACCACAGCTGCTACTACTCCTCCTCCTCCTCCTACTACCACAGCTGCTACTACTCCTCCTCCTCCTACTACCACAGCTGCTACTACTCCTCCTCCTCCTCCTACTACCACACCTGCTACTACTACTACTCCTACTACTACTACTCCTACTACTACAGCTACTACTACTACTACTACTCCACCTCCTCCTACTACCACAGCTGCTACTACTCCTCATCCTCCTCCTCCTCCTCCTACTCCGACAACAGCTGCGACTACTACTACTCCTTCTCCTCCTCCTCCTCCTCCTCCAACAGCTGCTACTACTACTCCTCCTCCTCCTCCTACTACCACAGCTGCTACTACGCCTCCTCCTCCTACTACCACAGCTGCTACTACTACTACTACTACTACTACTCCTCCTACTACTACTACGCCTGCAGCTAGTACTACTACTACTACTGCAGCTACTCCTACTACTTCTACTACTACTACTATTATACTGGCCCCAATTAATGCCACCTTGTGCAGGGATCAGACATACAAGCTTTTCCTCAACACCACGCTATCCCAAGCATCCTCATCTCTCTTGTGTCCCAATCCACGACCTCCCTTCACCCCTCAATTTAGTTGTGACCCTTTTCCCTTTGCAACTACATCCATATAAAAAGGCTGCCTTAGCATATGCCTGAGTGCATGACCCAATTTACACAGATGTGCCTCTTCACTAATGTCCCTTATTCCTGCCCACCCTCTGATATCTTCCTCTTACCATCCTCTGCAGCAATCTCTCCTCTTCCTTTCTCAAGCCCAATACTCCAAACAGAACTTGTTTCCCCACCACCACTGCAACTGCCCCTCTGGCAAAGCAGAACCCAGATACATCAAACTTCCGATCTGCTTTAACTTTAACCTGTCTGCCCTTCCTGAATATCCACATCCTCTCTTCCCTCTTTCTTGCCCACCATTACCTTTGTTTCCCCTGCATTTATCATTAACCTTAAACTTTCCTGCCATACAAGCAACGTCCATAATGCAACTTCACCAACTAAAACTTAAGCAAAATTGTCAGGACTTTCGAGGTACACATAAAATGAAAATAAAATAAAGAAAGCGATGCCAAATGGTTTACGAGTGCAACAAATGCCCAAGTGCTGTACTTAACGCTACAAAGCCTTCAGTCTTCCGACGGGCTGCAAACCTGGATGAGATGGTCGAGAAGCTTGTAGCTGGCCTGGTCACGGCCATAGCACAGGAAGCTGTGCGTGTAAACATTATAGTCATAGCCGAACAGGCGCAAGTGCATGGTCCCTCTGTCTGCGGTGTCTTTTGGAACAAACGTGATTTGTGTGGAGGCGCCTCCTAAGTCCAGCGCCCCGTCGGTCTTGGGATCGTCTGGCCGAAAGAACTCTGGCAGCCATGTGGGGCCTGTGACCTGGAGAAGATGAGGATGACAGACAAAAGGCAATCAAAAGTGTTAGTTAGCACCAGCCGCACACGAGGGCATGATTTGGTATCAGTTAGACTTTTTCTTCTGCTCTACCATTTTGGTTGTCCTATCACATATTTAAGGAGGAAGGAGATAGTGGGGGAGGTGGGGGCATATATACAGTCACGTGAAAAAGTAAGTACACCCCAGGTAAAGTTTTGACTTTTTCAAAATATTTCAACATACAGCTATTTGATCTTCATTTCAACAATATTGACAGATAAAGGTGATATATGCCCTAGTATAACAAATATCATGAAACATTTACATTTTGTAGTCCATTAAATAATTTAAATAAACATAAAAGCAAATTTTGTATGTGGAAAAAGTAAGTACACCCTTGGCTCCAATAGGGGGTATTGCCCCCTTTGGCAGGAACAACCTCAAGTCGGCGTTTCTTATAACTGTCTACCAGTCGCTGACATCGACTGGGAGAAATTTTTGCCCACTCCTCCATGCAGAAGTCTTTCAGCTGTGCGATGTTTGAGGGGTTTCTTGCATGCACAGCTCGTTTCAAATCGCCCCACAACATCTCGATGGGATTTAGATCCGGGCTTTGACTTGGCCATTCCAGAACCCTCCATTTCTTTCTTTTCAGCCATTCCTTGGTGGATTTACTGGTACTAGGGCATGCCCGTACTATATCTATATCTAAAATTATATCCCCCCCCCTCTATTTACATGAAATGGTTTGGTCCAAAGCGAACGGCTTGCGAGTGGTGACAATCCCCCCCCTCTATTTACATGCAATGGTTCGGTCCAAAGCGAACGGCTTCCGGAGTTTGGTAAAGAAATCGCCATCGCGTACACAAACGCGCAGGAAAGCGAATGAATCGCAAATTCGTTTTTATTAGTTGTAAAACATAATGCCCAATTATTCAATTAGCGCCAACGTATTTTGGCTGTTTGCAATTTAATCGCAAGGCAAAGTAGAAAGAGAAGAGGGAAAAAAAGAAAAGCCTTGCCTTGCTGCAAACAGCTGCTGCAAACAACAACAACATGGAAGGCTGCACTGTCCGGAAGTTGGCATATCGCAGTTACGATTATTTTAGTGTTAATGGCCAATTATTCAATTAGCGCCAACGTATTTTGGCTGTTTGCAATTTAATCGCAAGGAAAAGTAGAAAGAGAAGAGGGAAAAAAAGAAAAGCCTTGCATTAACGCATTAACGCTTGCATTGCATTAACGGTTCGGCACACGTGATAGCTCGCTGCTCTCTGATTGGTTGAAGCGTTTTTTGGACATAGCTCGGTAGGTACTTGTCCGATTAATTACAAACCTTGAAAAGGCACATCCTCGGGTCCCCAGCAATATACCTGGCAAGTTTCAAGTATATCGGACCCGTGGTTGTCGAGAAACAGCGGTCACAGACACACAGACACACAGACAGACACACAGAGATTGCTGGAATTATAGATAGATGTTTAGGGTCATTGTCATGTTGCAAGGTCCACCTTCGGTTGAGCTTCAACTTTCAGACAGATGGCCTCACATTATCCTCAAGCACCCTCTGTTACAATGAAGAACTCATAGTGGATTCTATGGTGGTGAGCTGCCCAGGCCCTGATGCAGCAAAGCTGCCCCAAACCATAATATTTCCACCACCATGCTTTACAGTTGGTATCAGGTTCTTGTGGTCAAATGCTGTTTTTGGTTTTCGCCAAACATGTCTTCTGGTACTGTGGCCAAATAGTTCTACCTTTGACTCATCTGTCCAGAGCACATTGTTCCAGAAGTGCTGTTCTTTGCCGAGGTGTTCATTGGCAAACTTTAGTCTTGCCCTGATGTTATTTCTGGACAGCAAAGGTTTCCTCCTGGCACACCTCCCATGTAGATCAAATTGTGCAGCCTCTTTCTAATGGTAGACTCGTGCAATTTGACATCAACAGTGGCAAGAGCTACCTGTAGGTCCTGTGATGACATTCTGGGGTTCTTGGAGACTTCTTTCAGCATCTTGCGGTCTGCTTTCGGGCTGAACTTGCTGGGGCGGCCTGGCCTGAACAAGTTGGCAGTTGTTTGGAATCTTCTCTACTTGTAGATGATCCTCCGGACAGTCGAATGATTGATTTCAAATTGTTTGGAGATCTTTTTAAATCCCTTCCCAGACTCGTAGGCATCTATAACCTTCTTTCTGAAGGCCTCAGAGAGCTCTTTTAATCTGGGCATGGTGACGCCACACACTTCAACAACAAAGAGCAAACCAAACTAAATGTTTGAGGTTTAAATAAGACAGGTTCATCCAAGATCCTCTTTAACGATGTTCTAATCATTTGCACCTGAGCTGGTGCACCTGCTTCTAATTTTAGGTATTTGAAGTCGTGATAGATGTGGGGGTGTACTTACTTTTTCCACATGCGAAATTTGCATTTATGTTTATTTAAATTACACAATGGACGACAAAATGTAAATGTTTCATGATATTTGTTATATTATATCACTTTTATCTATCAATATTGTTGAAATGAAGATCAAATAGGTGTATGTTGAAATATGTTGAAAAAGTCAAAACTTTACATGGGGTGTACTAACTTTTTCACATGACTGTGTGTGTGTGTGTGTGTGTGTGTGTGTGTGTGTGTGTGTGTATATATATACACACATATATATATATATATATATATATATACACACACACACACACACACACACACACACACACACACACACACACACACACACACACACACACACACACACACACACACACACACACACACACACACACACACACACACACACACACATATATATATATATATATATATATATATATACACAGACATGGCAATTTTTTTTTTTCTTGACGGGTTTACTTTCTGAACTCAGTATATCAATCTGGTGAGTTTCTTTTACCCTTCGGTGATGTCTTTGTTGAAAGAACCATGTCACTGATTGTCTTTCGCAGCAAGAAGTCAATAACAGGATTATATCACAGGTGGCGTGACAAAATGAAAGGACAGGTACATTTGACGATTGGCTTCACAATCGGGTATATAAGGGTTGTTGCGTTCTGTATTAGTGGAAAACAACTGCTGCAAGTCTACAAAAGTTATTGCCGCTTCCTCTGGAGATGGTCCGTCAATTCGACAATGCTGTTTGTCATGGAGTGGTGGCTTTACGAAATTCTGGCATGAAACAGCGTGCTATTGCTCGGCAGTATGGCATCACTCAAGGTCAGGTGTCAAAGATCCTGAAACGAAATGCTCAGAGGGGTGTCCCTACTCCAATACCAAGGCCAGGACGTCCACGCAGAACACAAGAGAGATGATCGCCAGCTGCACCGGTTAGTCTGCAATGGCCGTACCAAGTCAGCTAATCGGCTTAGGGCTGAGTGGCAGCAACTGACAAATGTGCCTGTATCCAGAAGGCTAGTTAACCAAGGACTGGTTCAAGCAGGCTATCGTGCCAGGCAGCCCCTGAGAAAGCCACGCTTGACCAGACTACACAGCCAGCGCCGATTGGGCCAGAGAGCACCGTCAATGGCAGGCAGGACACTGAATCACGTGACGAGTCTAGATTTCTGGTCCGTGACGAGTCTAGATTTCTGGTCTATCGTCAAGATGGCCACGTCCGAGTGCCCAGACAAGTGCATGAAGCCCACAACGAAGATTGTATAGTGCCAAGAGTCCAAGCTGGAGGTGGTGGGGTGACCGTTTGGGCTGCTTTTCATGCAGGGGGCAAAACTGACCTGGTTGTTCTGAATGGAAACCTGAACCAGTTCAAGTACAGGGTCATTCTGGAAGAAACATTGCTTCCATTTGCTCGTGCAGCCTTTCGAGGAAACTTTGTCTTCCAAGATGACAATGCACGGCCTCATCGTGCTCGCATGATCCAACACTTTCTTGCTGACCGTGGGGTAGAGCATGTGGAGTGGCCTGCCATGTCCCCGGATATGAATCCGATAGAGAACTTGTGGGCAGAATTAACGCGTCAAATCGACAACTTGGACCAGCAGCCGACCTCTGTGCGTGAATTGCAGCAGGCTATTGTCACTGTATGGCAAGCGATTCCTGTCCAAACCTTGGCAAATCTCGTGAACAGCATGCCTCAACGTGTACGTGCTCTCCTGAATGCTCGTGGGGGTTACACGAAGTACTGAACTGTAATTTTACTGTCCGTAATCCCTGTCATAATTTAGCTTTTTTTTGTTGAAAAAAAATTTGGCTAATGTGCAAAATAAAGAGATACTTCTGGAAAACGTGCAGAAGTTTAACACAGTACTGTCCGTGAATTGAGTTAGATATCAGTTTACATCACTTTCAAGGATCAATTATTTGCTTCGAAATGTCAAATGTGGTTTTTGTTTCTTTTAAAGGTCACATTAACAAAATCTAGAATAATTTCAACATAATTCCAATGAACCTTTGGTTCTAAGTCATCTTCAAAAGTAAGTTCACCCCCACAAAAAAAATATTCCATATTAAATGCCATGTATGTGTGTATATATATATATATATATATATATATATATATATATATATATATAT
>NC_136262.1:215584416-215592724 GCF_964187855.1 Myxine glutinosa | reverse complement strand
CCCTCCCCTACCCCCCTCCACCTCTCCCCCTCCCCCCTAACCCCCCCTCCCCCTCACCTCACCCCCTTCCCCTCCCCCCTTTCTCCATCCCCACTCCCCCCTCCCCTCCCACTTTCTCTCCCTCCCTCCCCCCTCCCCCCCTCCCCCCATGGCCCTCCCTTCCCCCTCCCCCTACCTCCTCCCCTCCTCCCTCCCCCTCCCCATCCCCCCCCCTCCCTCCCTCCCCCTCCCCATCCCCCCTTTCTCTCCCTCTCCTCCTCCCCTCCCCCTCTTCTCCCCTCCCCCCTCTTCTCCACTCCCTTTCTCCCTCCCCCTCCCCTCCACTCCCCACTCCCTCCCCACCCCCTTTCTCCCTCCCCCCTCCCCCTCCACTCCCCCCCTCCACTCCCCCCTCCCCTCGCCTTCTCCCCATGCCCTCCCTTTCCCCCATGTCCTTCCCCTTCTCCCCTCCCCCTCCCCTCCCCCTCCCATCCCCCCCTCTTCTCTCTTCCTCCCCTCCCCCTCCCCCCTCTCCTCCGCCCCCCTCTCCTCCCCTCCCCCCTCTTCTCCCCTCTACCCCTCTTCTCTCCCCTCCCCACCCTCTCCTCCCCTTCCCCCTCCCCTCCCTTCCCCCACCCGGCAATGCCGGGTACTTCCCATGGCCAGCTGTACGTGGGCTGCTCGAGGGTTGGAAAAACCAAGCAATCTTTATGTCTTGGCACCAAGTAAGAAATCCAGAAATGTTGTATGCCAAGAGGTTTTGAGAAATTGACAATTGACAAAACGTCATGTAGGAAATGTACTGTGATATTGCTCTAAAATATACATGTTCTTTTCATCATATATTTGTCTTATTCTTATTCAACTCGGGCGAAGCCGGGTACCTCAGCTAGTATATAGAATATATATATTATGCCATGTTTAATAATCCCCACTGTTTTCAGTAGGGGTCAGTGAACCATTTGCACTGGGGCACGTTTACAGCAAAAATCGTAAATCTCCCCTGCACGCCCCCCTCATCCACCCCCCCCCCCCCCCGATGCATCGGAAAAAAAAAATGGAGATAAAAAGTAAGAGAAAGTTGGATATGAAAGAGAAAGTTGGATATGAAAGAGAAAGTGGTGGGTGGAGGGTTGGAGTCTTTTGCTTTTAATGCAAATAATGAACTCCCATGAATAATTTGACGAAAGTTGAAAATTACACCCTCGAAATCCAACATGCATTTGGTTGTATTCATGAAGACCTCTTGTAAAGAAGAATATTTATTGGCAGAAAACTTCTCCAGTGTGGGTGTGGGCCTACAAGGATTGTTTCCACCCTGAAATGGAATCTGGAATGTTTAAATGTTGGAAAGGGTATATATAGTGGGGGGGCCGTGCATGGTAATTTTTTCTTTTCAATTCAAATTGATGCAAAGTTTAGTTTTCAGTACCAATTTGAAGGTAAGGGCCTATAGAGCAATTTTGTGGTTCGAGTGTCAAACACTCAGATAAAAAATTGGGGCTTCTGGGAACGTGGGGGGTTCCCGACCCCCCAACGGCCTATGCGAAATATGGAAACTGTTATAACTTTTGATTGCATGATCCGATCTGAACATATGAGGTATGTATGGATTTAGGATCAGGAGTAGCAACTTGTATTTCAAGCATATTGCCCATAGAAGCAATAATTTTGCCGGTATCGGCGCATATCCACAAAAAAAGACCAAGGGTCATCGGCCCAGTAAGCTGAAACATGTTTAAAAAAAAAAAAAACTGGACAATTATACTCGGACCCAATGATATAGTGACATTTTTATTTCTTTTAACTGTGCTACAATATGGTGGTGAGTAACTGTTTAGACAATTGCTTGAATAACTCCTTGAACAATACTTTAAATAAGAAAGTGGCTAACAAATCGACCATATATACATGTCAGTATTGGAAATTGTTCTGGTCCAGCTACTTCTCGCATTTGCACTTGTACAGACATGTGCACTTCAACTTTGCCCTCATGCACTTGCACAGAGCGCAGGTACTTGTGCAAGTGCACTTCACATCCAGGTGGAATACATCCTTGGCGAGGGGCAGCGAGGTCCAAATGGGAAGCAGCTTGTCGTCCTCTTCCTTCCACCCATGTCCTCTTCCTTCCACCCATGATTAGTGGGGTTGTTGACGGGCATCATGGACCTTTGGGCTGTTGTCCAGATGCTCGCTTGGAAGACACTCTTTTTGAGATGTTCATCCAAAGCATCACTCGTTGGGGGAATTCTCTCCACGTCCCTAGTCTTCTGTGAGAACACCCTCATTCGGACGAGGTCAACGTCATTGTCCTCATTTGACTCATTGGAGTACAGCCTACAGACAAAGTTCGTTGCCACTTCTTTCAGCCTTGGCGACGTTTGGAATGGAGTGTCGACGATAGTTGCAAATTCCTCCATGAGGAGGAAAAATTCCACAAATGTTTTTCATCTGAGTGCTTGACACTCGAACCAAAATTGTTGTATAGGCCCTTACCTTCAAATTGGTACTGAAAACTAAACTTTTGCATCAATTTGAAATGACTGAGTGTCCGGGCACCCCACTAATACTGTATTCAGCAAGGATTCAGCGATGTCCCTGCTCTCAAATGTTGTGTTTGTGTGCTTCCCCCTCTCTCCCCATCTTCTTGTCTACCGCTCCCCTTATTATATGTTTTGTGTGTCTGTTTGATTTTTTGTGTGATAAATGTTAGCTCTTTCACGAGCCTCGATCCTGTATAGAAAAAAAAAAAGTATGAATTTCAACCTCCTTTTTGCAGAGCATCATTAAATTAGTTGTTACAACTGTATGCAAGTACAGCATTTTATCCAACCACAAAAGAGTGATGCAACAGTATGCAAATGAAGGAACGAAGCAGTACAGAACAATGTTATATATACTTATATATTATATAGATTAGATAATATATTACGTTTTTTTATACATACACAAATATTGATATGTGATCATACACATATTATATGTGACATATTCTACATATGATATACACACATTATTCACCACGCTAACTGAGGTGGATATTTTGTGACCAAGTAGGTCTCCGTTACATCTCCTGAAACCCACCCATGTGTGGAAATAGTAGCCAACAATAATACACACACACGCGTGCGCACACACACACACACACACACACACACACACACACACACACACACACACACACACACACACACACACACACACACACACACACACACACACACACACACACACACGGACTCCATGCCACTTTCTGAAATCCAGATGTGGAGATGACGACCAACAACACATTTTGTGTAGGTGGTAAAAGCACTGTAGGTAACAACACACAATGAAGGTAAAAAGTTCAATATCAACAAATATAATTTGTAGTTGAGCATGATTAAAGGAAGCCCACTCCTACACCCTTTACTCATATCGCTAGGGGTTAGCAAGAACAAGTGCAATTGGAAAATGAAACACCCAAAAAAGGGAAAAGGCAGCTGAAAAAGAACACGACAAAAACAACCAGGAAGACCACATAAATGTGATGTCATCACAAATCATCATATTTCTTCAAGGTATAGTTTGATGAGGGCAACTGAACTAATCAATGAGTAAAACAAGCTGACCTTGTAAAAGTTCTTTTTTATGTAATTGACAGTTATCCAACCACTGGCTCCCTCCTCCACACCAGTGAGAATCCGGGCATGACGAAACTTGAATCTTGATCTGAGCATCTCATCCTCGACCGCCTTCAGGATGTTCTTGCTCTTATCCGAGTCCTTCAGTCTTTGGGAGGATTACGGGCACAGACGGTACAAACGGCTCAGGGCGAGCTTGTGGGCATGAGATGAAAACATCAAAGATATTGTTACGGACCACGGATAAGATGTTAATTTGCCGAGCGGATGGCGCCGCGGCCCGAACCGTTTTTTACAATGACTAAGAACCGATTCCTTAAACGTGGGCCAAATCGTGCCACAGATATTCAATGGGGAAAAGACAAAGGCGACGCGGATGTGAAGAAGAAGAAGAAGGAGACAAAAAGGTTTGAAATACGATTATTATTTATTACTATTTACAGGATTGAAAGAAACCAAGGAAGAAGGAAGGATAACAAAATAAAGACAGAAAGAGGGACGGACCAGAAGGACACAGTGAAACTCTAGCTTATCTATTACAGTCTTAATTAACCCAGGGACAGAACAAACAAAGACGGACTCACACGAATGGGGAATGGAGGCAGGAACGATTGGCTGGACCGAGAGGAAGGTTCAGCTCGGACCAGAGGACGGCCGGGCCGGGAGGGAGCAGCCGCCACCCTTCCTCAACAGCAACCTGCCGTCAACGCTCAAGCTGTGGCGGTCAAACCTGCGATGGTTCAAAGCTGCTGTGGTTCAAGCTCCGGTGGTTCAAGCTGCTGTGGTTCAAGCTGCTGTGGTTCAAACTCCTGTGGTTCAAACTGCTGCCGTGGGGACGTCGTGTGCTTTCTCAGGACTCCTTTTCATCACTCTTTCGCACTTGTGTCAAAGGCTTCCCCCGCGCTTCTGTCAACGGCTTCCACGTGCACTTTTTATAACGCCGCCGGCGATCAAGCCGCCGGCCGCTAGAACACGCCCATCGGTGAGCTCGCCTCGGCCCTGATTGGTCGGCACGGCCCTCTGGCTCCACCCTTGATGACGATGGGCGGGCACGCCCAGGATTCGGCAGCTCCTCCCCCTTCTTCTCCGAGCCTACCTCGTGGCTCATGGAGTCGCGGTGAAAACAGTTGGCAATTGCGGCTTTATTAATTGAAAATGAAAGGGGATCTATCTATTTGAATTCGGTGCAATGGAGTGTCAATTAATGGAAAACAAATCCTTAGCCTACTACACAGAATAAGGAAATAACTGTCAACAAGGAGGAAATCTATTATTGGCTACGTGGGTGCTTATGAAATAACTACGGAACGACCTTTGACCTTTATACACAGACTGGAGGCAGGAGGGTCCAGAATAAAACAATCAAAAAAAACACAATCCTCATATCCACAACAATATCAAGGTACAATTATCGATTCACAAAATAAAAAAGTACTGGCAAATTGACCCAGAAACTCGTTCCTTACAGTCACAAGCTTGGTGGTGGGCACTGAGATGATTTGACCGTACAGGCCATGAATGAATGAATGAATGAATGAGCGTTTTTTTAAAAGGCCATTTTCCCCGCTAGAGCGGGGGTTAGCCTTGCGGGCCCCATGACAATCATGGTTCCCTGTTTGAGGCAATGTTTTATGGCCGGATGCCCTTCCTGACGCCAACCCTTAGTCGCCTCTTACGCTGCGCAGGGATATGGTGTACCTATTCTAAATTGGGGTACACACAGGTTTCATTCATCCCAGCAAGCTGGTACTCAATTTGCCAACCTGGGAAGGATGACCCCCCTGGCGTTAATTCAGCAATCAACCGGGATTCAAACTCAGGATCCTAGGATCCCAAGCCGGCACCCTAACCGCTAAGCGCAGTACAGGCCATGAAGATCAGGAATATGACTATGTTACCCGTTTGTATCCATGAGTTAATGTCAAAAGGACAGCCGGCTAAACACTTTCCGAAGGACACATGCAACATCCTATGTTTAGGCTATCTGGCCATGGCCATTTCTGACTCCACAGATCATGGAAGATCAAAATTTGAGTGATAAGATGGTCCCATCTGAGGTATCCTGAAAGTTTACAACCAAGAAAAGAAAATAATTTTTGATTTGCTTCTTTAAATATCATCATTAATTGCTGAAGATGTTGAAGTCCACATACAAGGCTTTCATCCGCAGCTCAATGGAATACTGTTCTCCCCTATGGGCCGGTGCTCCTGCCTCACACCTAGCTCGGCTTCACGCTGTTGAAACCAAAGCTTTCAGAATTATTGGAATCTCCCGCGACGAAGCTATCTCTGAGGGCCTTTCACTCACTCACCGCAGGCAGGTAGGTGGTCTTTCTGTCTTCTACCGACTCCTCTCCGGCCTTGCACCCCCAGCTCTCTCTGTGCTCTGTCCCCCAAATATTCCTACAGGTCGCACAAGATCTGCCAGCAACCCTCTGATGGTTAAACTGCCGAAATCTCGGCTCTCTGCTCACCTTCACTCTTTCATTCCTCTTTTCTCCCGCCTCTGGAACAAACTCCCTCACTCCCTTCAATCCCACTCCTCCCTCCAGGTCTTTAAAACAGCTGTTCACCACCATCTCTTATCTTCCCCCATCCAAAACCTTGAGCTTTTCTACCCCCGCTAATTCACCCCAGATCCACCTTGTTTGAAATTCCAACTTCTTTCCTGGAAGTCCTGGCAGTGTCCATATGTTTTATACCTCTCCCACCGCCCCCTTCCCATGCCCCCCCCCCCCCCCAAAGCCCTCGCCCTCTCTCAGATCTCTCAGATCTCTCGATGTCTCCATGTCTCTCGGTCCCTGCTCTCATCAAATGTTGTGTTTGTGTCCTTCCCCCTCTCTCCCCATCTTGTCTACCGCTCCCGATGTTATATGTTTTATGTGTCGGTTTGTCTTTCTGTGTGATTAATGTTCGCTCTTTCACGAGCCTCGATCTTGTATACAAAAAAAAAAAAAAAAAGAAAAAAAAAAAAAAAAAAGTCCAGTGCACACAATCTTTAACCCTCTTTCAAACACCACGCCTATATGTAGACCCTTACAATTAAATAGGTGTGATGCCAGTTTGAAAGAAGATTCATCAGCATCGTCATCATCCATGTACCACGCTTGTGAGAGTGTTGGTGCTGCTTGAGTAATCTCGTGGGTCATGCTGGGGAGTTTCGCGCTGCCTTTCCATCATCAGTCAGAGTAGAAATTTGTAATTTGCTCCATGACGCTGGAGATAAATCGCCTACTCTTCGCTAAAGTTGCATTTTTACCCTCCATCGAGCACTTGTAGTAGACTGGTCGTCCTGCTTAACATCCCTCCGATGGATGGCGCACACATTGAGAAATCACCCAACTGGTGCAACACCAGGGTGGCAGTTCATATCTGGGTTGACATTCAAACCCAGGCTTGACAGCTGGGAGGCGAGTGTGCATACTTCTAGGCCATCCTACCAGCACTTAAAATGTGGATTAAGGAAATAAATAAATTAAAAATCCATAAAAATCCATTTGTCAGGGAAACTGGGGTGCATTGGGCCATCCGCTACAGCAGCAATTATTGACTAATTATAAAAGGTGCCTATGTATTGTTAATGATAATAAGTGCCAGAACATTGGTACTCACAACATTATGATGCAATTGCCAACGTGTGAGCACTTACCCCTAGATAGGTGTACTCTTTGGTATACCCATTCTGTATGGATGGGTATACCCAGGGGTACATCTATCTAGGGATAACATCATTGGCAAAGAATAACTGTTGTCAGGGATGTTCCAATTCACTCCGATTACCCATAATGACCCCCTTTATAACATCGATGTTAAACAGTACATGTGGAAAACTATAGCCCTAAATGCAAACATCGAAACACTTGTCACCTTTCCTGCTATCTCCGCTGAACTCGTACAAGGTCGACGGTCTACAAGGATGAACTAACATTTCCCTCTTGTATTGGCACGATCGAGTACTGTTGGATTCAATGCTTCCAACTTGTATCCTTCAGCCAAGAGGAAATGTGCAATCTCCCATCCCTCCTACAACTCAGACCTGACACCTTCAGACCGTCATTTTACTTTGGCCTTTGTAGATAATATTTCAAAGAACATGATTCCACAAATTAAGTCTACTAGTGGGGTCACCCGTGGGAATCCAACGGGCATGGAGGTGTATCGTTGCGATCGGTGCAGCTGTTTTTGCGGTACCCGGGACAACAACGTTAGGCGGGAGTCCAAATCTGAAAATTCTGGAGACCAAGGCTGAAATTGGAAAAAACAATATAGCCTATTTTACTCCAGGGGGTCCCAGGATTACCCACCCAAAATTTCGTTGCGATCGGTTCAGCCGTTTTTGCGGTACCTGGGAATGGGCGGACAGACAGACGGATGGACAGATGGACGGACAGACGGACGGGCAGACAGACGGACGGGCAGACAGACGGACGGGCAGACAGACGGACGGGCAGACAGACGGACGGACATTTGGTGAATTATCGTAAGATTGTAAGCATTTGAGCAATACCGACCAATCAGTACTTTAATTGTTACATCGTTATATAGTCTTATTTTCGCACTGTTGCATGTGTATATAGCAAAGGATGACAACTCGGAGGAACCTATATGTAACTGACGTTTCCCGAATGCCATAAAGCAACAGACAGCGTGAAACCTTCTCCGCAAATCTTTTCAGTGATACCTTGCATACGCAGAGAATGTCGTTT